>NC_073240.2:54427727-54730757 GCF_029281585.2 Gorilla gorilla gorilla | reverse complement strand
TCGACAGTACAGTAATTATAGTTAATAATAATTGATTGTATATTTGAAAATAGCTACAAGAACTGTAATGCTCCCAACACAAAGAAAAGATAAATGTTTGAGGTAATGGATATCCCAATTACCCTGATTAGAGCATTATACATAGCATAAGGGTATCAAACTATCATGTGTATCCCCAAGATATGTACGACTACTATATACCAATATAAAATAATTTTAAAAAACAAATAAGACAGGAAGCAGAGGCTATTGGAGTAGCCTGTGATGGGGATCAGACAGCCTGAGCCTTATCATCATAATTCCACTATGAAAAGATGGGATAATTTGGGCAAGTCAAGTCCTCCGTTTCCTCCTCAATAAGCTGAAGCATCTGTATTCAGCCCTTTCTAGTTTCCCTTGGAGCACAGACTCTGTTTCACTGAAAGTAAGGCAGCACAAAGGCTTCAAGATCAGGTAAAAAGGCAAAACAACAATAAGCCCAGGTGTTCATTTCACTTTGATTTTGGTAGTGGAGAAAACAGAGATAAAGAATGATCTAAATTAGGCAGTCATATGAAACCCTGAGGCTGAGTCCATTCGAAATTTGAGGATGGTTTTCAGGAGAAGGGATGTTGCAATTTGTCTCTAGAGCTGTCCAAATTTCGGTTTGTTCTGATTTCAGAAATTTGCCCTCATTTCTTTGAACATTGGTATAGGTAGGGAGAAAAAAGGGGATTGGGTGACAAACTTCGTCTAAAATTATCTACAGCTCTCTTTAAGTAGTGGCTGTAGTATTTCTCATGCTCCTATTAATTTAGATGTGAAACAAGTTACTGTTTGATTACCTCTTTTAAAGTCCTCTAGAAATAAAGAACAAAATTATCTCAATCTCCACCTTCTCCTCTGACCAAAAAAACACAAAAAAAAAAAAACAAACAAACAAAAAAATCTGAGCCCATGTTGAAATCATTAAATATATCTTTTGCTTATAAAAGATGTTTACTGATGCCTCTGTTAACCTCTAGACTATGAGCTCCTGGGGACAGGGACTATTTGTTGTTTGTTGCTGATGCCCATGCAAGGCTGAGCACTATTCCTAGCATCTACTGAAAGTTCAATAAATGTGTGCTGACTTAAACTACGTTTAAAATAAGGCCAAACTCCTCTCTTTCCCGTACTTATTTAATATGCTGTAATTGAATATTGAACAAAAACAACAGAAATTGGTACTTATATCAATCTACTCAGAATTTCTGGGCTATAAAACAAAATTATTTGCTTAGGGTAGATAAGGGAGGATTTTTTACTGTACTACTATACATATAGTGTAAAATTTACCATTAGCAACATTTAGTACATTCACGATGTTGTGAGAGTTTTTAAAAATTATATTGACAGTCTATGAAAATATTTACCAAAAGAAAAGGAACCACTGCCTTTAAAAACACTTTTGAGAACATTCCCATTTTTGGTAGGGCATGGTGGCTCACGCCTATAATCCCAGCACTTTGGGAAGCCAAGGTGGGCAGATCACTTGAGGCCAGGAGTTCGAGACCAACCTGCTGAAACGCAGTCTCTACCAAAAATACAAAAATTAGCCAGGCGTAGTGGTGCACACCTGTCATCCTAGCTACTCAAGAGGCTGAGGCACAAGAATCACTTGAACCCAGGAGGTGGAGGTTGCGGTGAGCTAACATTGTGGCACTGCACTCCAGCCTCAGTGACAGGGTGAGACTCTGTCTCAAAACAAACAAACAAACAAACAAAAGAGAACATTCCCATTTCTGAAAATTCTCACTTTGCATGTTAGAATATCACAATATTGTCATAATGAACACATATGTAGTAATGATTATATTTGTTGGCATTTGTTTTAGTGAAAAATATTTCTATGAAGATAATATCAGTGTTTTGAAATTTATGATACATGCAGCTCCTATTTTATAAGCTTGGACATGCGGAGCTGCCATGTTTTACACACATGGATGCGCGCGTGCACACACACACACACACACACACACACTTGAGCTTAACTTTACCAGTCCCATGGACAACCCAGCCAACAATGCTCCCTGTCAGTTCCATGACATCCTCAACTCTGATAATCCTTCTCTCCATTCTATTTCCACCATCCATTCCTGGACCACATCATGACATTGGCATTACTCAGAATTCCTTCAACTACACAATCATTCCCTGCTTAGAGTTTCCTTTGGTTTTCCCTGTTCAATTTCTCTGTGTCATCCATCCCTTCAAGCTCCTGACTTTATTCCAATCATCAAGCTTCTCCCTTTTTCACTTGCTAACTTATGAAGCTTCAGTTCTAAGTAACACTCTTGCTATACCCTAAACCTCTTTACCTCTCTGTTTTGTTTTACGGACAAACCCTATCTAAGACCTGATTACATAATAGTTAAGAACAAGAGTTTGGGGCAAAATGGTGTACGTCTGTTTTTTATCTCTGAGCCTTCTGAGCAGCTGGCACCGGTGGAGGCATTATAGGCAGCAAATACATATTTGCTATGTGAATTTCGCACCCCTAAATATTCTTTTGTCTTAAATTTCAACTTTTATTTTAGATTCAGGTGGTACACGTGTAGCTTTGTTACCTGAGTACATTGCGTGATGCTGAGGTTTGGGATGTGATTGATTCTATCACCAAAGAACTGACCATAGTACCCAATAGTTAATTTTTCAACCCTTGCCCCTCTCCTCCTCCCTTTTGGAATCCCCAGTTCTACTGTTGTCAGCTTCTGTTTGTCCATGAGTACCCATTGTTTAGCTCCCACCTATAAGTGAGAACATGTGGTGTTTGTTTTTCTGTTTCTATATTAATTCAGTTAGGATAATGGCTTCCAGCTACATCCATATTCTGCAAAGGACATGATTTCATTATTTTTTATGACTGTATGGTATTCCATTGTGTATATATACCACATTTTCTTCATCCACTCCACTACTGATGGGAACCTAAGTTGATTCCATGTCTTTTCTATTGAGAATTGTGCTGTGGTGAACATAGGAGTGCATGTGTCTTTATGGTAGAACAATTTATTTTCTTTCCTCAGTATTCCTAAATGGGTGAAATCGGATTAAAATGGCCAGCATGAAGAGGCATCAGAATGGGGAAGGTAAGTGGCTGTGGTATCACTAGACCAGCTGATGGAGCATGTTTAAAGCCTCCGGATTTTTAAAACCAATCCTCTTTCTGTACACTCTATTTTCCGTGTTTTCTTGAGCTGCTGCCACTTCCCATTTATATCCCTACACATTATCACTGCCTCAAATTTCTGTAGAAAATACTCAAACTGTATTTAAAGGCTTTAGAGATGGAATTTCAACAGCCCTGTCACTTTCATTGTGTTTCAGCCAAGGGTAGATTGCTCTAATTACGTACATCTTTTTGGCTGGAGCAGTTTCAACTTTTCTCAATTCCTACTTATATCTTTCTAATGAAATAACAAGAATACAGCAGCTGAAAAATCATGTCTTTTAATAACCCCATCTCATAATTTTTTATTTCTTAATTCAGTATGTTTGGTATCAAAAACTATTTCTAAGTTGTTCTTTTCCCATTGTGATTTCTCTCCTAGTTTTATATGTGTGTGTGTGTGTATGTGTGTGTGTGTGTGTAAGAAAAAGTCATAGCTTTGATATCGTAGTACAAAAAGAAGCAGAAATATTCACAAAGAAATTCAGCATCTGTGGCTATGCAGGGGAAATACTATAGATAATTGAAGATATTATCTAGATAGCTTGCAGTCAAAATGTATGGTCACCTGAAATTGCTTTGCACTTAATGGCACTATTCTGGCACTTATGCTACTGAACATCTATGTTCCAGTTCTCTTCTTATATTCATCAAAATGTTGTAAGTAGAGCAACAAGTTGAATTTCATATGTCCTAGCCAGCTCACATTTTAGCATTATAGCTGGACTGTGAAAATATGCTGGTGCCTTGGTCATTTTGACTTTGGTATGAAAGCCTAATGGTACAACCTAATAGTACACTGATACTCTGTGTAAGGCTAGAAGCATATAGTCTATTTACTGTATTTTTTGAAGCACAAACTTAACCGTAGCATTTTGTAATTCATATAAAGCTTCCCCTTTAAGTTTGAGAGAATGAGAATGCCCTCTCTCTTAAACATAAACCAAAACATTGAGGGAAATCTCACTATTTCTTTATAAGCTTGCCCTGAGAACCATCTAAATTCCTAACTCTGTAACAGGCCAATCTAACTGATAACCCATTTGAAGCCTATAATTAGAAGACAAAACCTGGGCAGCTCACTCAATAGCAAGTTGTGAAAACATACGGTGACATCTAATGTTGGATTTCATCTTCATCAAAGGAGACTGCATGATAGCAGGATGATAGCTTTGGGGTTAGAATCCATTTATAACTATGTGTAACTTTGTGTAAAACACTTTTCCACTTCTTGGACTTTAGTTTTCTTTCTTCACTCAATATTTACTTCCTTGGCAAATACCAGGTACTAAATTTTTAAATATATTTATAATTATGCCCAGCATCTATCATCATATGAAACTTGTGCTTAACAGTAACAGTTCAGAAAGAAACATTGTCTCTCCTCTCAAGAAGCACACACTCTAGTGGGACAAATAGAGAAAACATTGTGTCACTATAGATATGCACATGGAACATGCTGTAAGAATGCAGCAGAAAAACAATAAGCTGATGATAACCATTTCCAACAGATTGTGTTAAATGAGATTATGTATGTAAAACTGGGCACCTAGTAGTTTTTCCATTTACAATCCATGAACACAAGAAATTCAGGCTCTTTAAAGGATGGATAGGAAATGATGAATGAGAAAGAAAGGAGACAAAGATAAAGGAGGATATGAAAAGCTGTGCTGCCTTGCTGCTCCTTCACTGTGAAGCTCAGGGCCCTGCACCCCCAACCTGGCTGTACTGTGTCCCTTACAGTCACCATGCAAGTCTTGATGCCAACTGCACGTAGCATCTATCCACCAATTAACAAGCAGGTCTGGACTGTGCTCTGACACTGCTTCCAGCAGATGGAAGAGCAAGGAGAGTTTTGTGATGCGGAAACTTATAAATCCTAAATGTTAAATAGCTTAGAGGCAATTGAACAGGGAATCAGAAAGCCCTGTGATCTCTTCATATTATCTCTTCTGATTCTATGACCTCACAGGTTAAATTAATATCTAATGTGCTGGCATATATAATAACAAAGGCTGTTAGACATGCAGGTTATATATGAA
This sequence comes from Gorilla gorilla gorilla, assembly GCF_029281585.2. NCBI lineage: Eukaryota > Metazoa > Chordata > Mammalia > Primates > Hominidae > Gorilla > Gorilla gorilla. The sequence goes on along the minus strand of NC_073240.2, from coordinate 54,725,525 downwards.
TATTCATTCTGCCTCTGAGCCATTGCCTCCAGTCTCTGCCACAAAGCAACTGCCCCCAATTTGTAATGCATTCATGTTTACAGCAAACTGGTTCAAGCTTTATTCAAGTCTGCAAAGGAGAATCTCTATTTTGCTCCTCTTGTAATACTCTTGGGTGATGCCTTAATATTGCTGTTCCAGAAACATCCCTGGATCTAGAGAGTCCTTAGGGTTGAATTGGACAGAAGTTGGAGACTCATTGCTAATGTGCCTTGACTTCTGGGGCCCTCCTGAGGAGAAACACCTGGAGCACCACGAGGCAGGCGCCCATGGGCACAGCCTAGCTGCCTGCTTAGCCGGCAAGCTCTTAAAAGGAAAGCCACCTCTCATTTCCCTCAGGATTCAAGAGTGCCTACTTTGCATCAGATTAATGGAGGTTTTTCCACACAGAAATAAAATGTGATCTCTGATCATTTAACCATGTGACTCTGAGGAAAAGAAGAATTCTGAAAGTACATTCCAAAATCCTCTCATCACATCAAAGTCTGAAGCATGATATAAAAAGAAGCCTAAATTACCCCCTGAAAGCAGCTGTTGTGAGGTGCTAATTCAATTACAACTTATTCACATCTATTTCACTTCAGGTTTTGAACCTAGAAGTGGCATATATTTCACTCTGTACACTTCACATAAGTACAAGACACTGAAGAAATCTTATTTTGCTGTATTCATCCCCAAACTGCTCAGGGGAAAAAAAAAATTAGACACTCTAAGAGACTGCAACATTTAGAAACTTTTATTACGTATGCCCTGAATATTATGAACACCATAGGTCCCTGTGCTTAAATGTTTTCTCTGTATACTTTAAGTAAGAAGGATGGACTTTGAATCCCCTATTCCCTAGCAATTTTTAAGAGCATCGGTTTGCCTGGGTCATCTTATGCCTAGCTTCAATCAAGTGCCAGCACAGTGGATTCCTAATTTGGTTATATATTAAAATCATCTGGCGAGTTTTTTATTAAAACAATTCTGATGCCCAGATCACAGCCCACGCAATTAAATTACGAAGTCCATGTTGGCAGCCAGAAAGAAGTCAGTATTTTTCAAAGGTCCCAAGATGTTTCAAATAGCCATCAAAATTTGAGAACTATTTGGGTACAAAAGTTGGTACTCAAATGTTTGATAACTAGTAACATAAATTAATTGAAAGGTTAGAAGGTGAGTTGATGGGGGAAGAGAGAATGAACAGGAGAATTATTTAGTTAGAAACCCTGAGTTCAAGATCTAGCCTTTTTATTTGTGTGTAACCTTGAGCAAGCAAGTCAAAAGCTGAATGAATCTATTTCCTTTTCTGTCCAATAGAGATGATATTGTCCTGCCAGGTAACATCATAATTTTAGCCACTATTGCCACATTTACTTCCTAACCACCACACTTTTCTCCAGATCAGCACACCTTTAGGGCAATGTATTCAACATCTTCAGAATCCCTACTCTTTAGAAATACTGCCCTTTTTTCTTCTCAGGACAACCAAGGAATGGTTTACTGTGTCCTTGGCCTTAAGAATATCACCTCAGCTCATGACTACATGCCTCAGCATTGCCCAAACCCTCACATCATCCTATTGCTGATACATAAACCAGCGCAGTATAGGATACTATGCAAAGCACTGCTAGGCTTTGTTCCTTGCAATCAAAGTTTTCCATTTACAGAGGCTTGAGGGATAAATACACTTGAAAAAAGTTAAAATCCTCATGACCAGCTGGTCTCCAGATCCACTGGGACAGAGCCCAAAGAATCACTTGAATTTTCAGTAAGATGAATTTAAGTTTAACATAAAGATAAATGTCCCAGGAGGAAAGGTTATTTGCACTTTAACAACAAATAAAGGATATGATACCCATTTCAGCGTTGTATTATAAGTAATTTTTTCCTAGCATATGGAAGAAAAAGGATCCTTGAAGGGTAGTGGTTAAAAACATGGATTTGCGGGCCAAACAGAACTGAGTTTTTATCTTGGCTCCACCACTAGCTAGCTTAAGCAAGTTGCTTAGCCTCTCAAAGCCAACTACCATTGCCGTATCTGTGGGATTAGGAGACCAATACCTATGTCACAAAGGCTGTGAAGAATAGGGTGGCCATGTGATTTACCGTTTACACCAGGACACTTTTGAGAGTGAAAGGGGTCACCACAATAATTAATAGGTTTTAATTCATCTGTAATGGAGTTAAACCCAATCTGTCCCTGGCAAACCTGGGTCAGCCCACATAGTGGGCAGCCCAAAAAATGGCTTGATTATTCACATTACTGTGTTGAATACCATAGGAAGCCTTTATACATTAGATAGATGTGAAATCAGGGTAAAATGTTGAAATGAGTCAAGTTGGAATTCAATATCCCCAATTCAGCTTGTATGTTGACTCCCTGTCAGGGCATTTCTGATGCCAAGTCACCCAGCCATGTAGGTTTATTGAGTTAAATCAGAATTAAGAGAAATGTTAGATATTTTCACACTTGTTGCATACATATATAAATCATCATTTTTAAAAGTTTGGCAAAAGGACCTTAGAAATGAGGTCCTAAAAATATGAATTTATTGCTCATATTTTACAGTTTAAGAAATATCTTCAGAGAAAAGGCTTCATCTCCCCATATTCTTCTCACCGTGAGAATCACAGAGCAGAGTATAACCATAGGGCTGTTTTCACTAGATTGCTATATTACATTTCGCTTTGTAATATATAATAACTGTTGTTACAAAAAGACCTGAAACTTTTAGGATTACGTTGATGAAGACATGGACTTGTCTTAGTTGGCTTCCTGAAAGCCTCTTTGAACACAGATGTGTCTTCTCTAAGCAATGCAAAATGTGGTAACCTAATGCCAACCCTGAGCTTGCTCTCTCAGCTGAGAAAAATGCATAACCCCTGGCTATTTCTGTGTCTTCAGCCCTGAATCCAGAATCAAATGTGATTTTCTCCAGTTGGTTTACTGTCTTACAGAAGCATTCCATGTCTTACAGTGTGGTTGGATGCTAGAGACCGATCTACTGCATGTAATCTAAAATTAAATATAAAACACTTGGAGTATCAGTTGACACCTTTGATTTCCCAGCTATTGTATTCTGTTGTTAGAGATGAGAAATTATTATAAAATTAGAGTACTGAAGAATTATACTGGAAAAAGCTACCATCACATTAGCTACTAAATATCCAGTCCTACAGAGGCAAAAAAAAAAATCTTTATTTTATTCTTTGCTGATAGTTTTCTAAGCAAAGAGAAAAAGGAAAAGGGGAAAAAACTTATTTAAGAAAAAATAAAAATGAAGATCTTCTCTGGGCAAATTGCTTAGCCTCTTCAAATCTCAATTTCCTGTCTATAAGATGGGACTATTATTGTCTACTTCACGTGGCTACTGTGAAAATTAAACAAATTAATATAAGGTTTGTTCCACGTGATGGGCTTTCAATACCTGATCATCTTTACCAAGCCCCTTCTTTGCATTCTAAGTTTTAGAAGTTGCCGTAGAGATGCCTCTTTCAGTTGCCTGCCTGACTGGGGTTAATGTGGATTTTTCCCCCAACATATACTTTTATAAGGTACTGAGGTAAGAGTGTCACAGATGTTTGTCTAGATATATTTCTGTGTATTGACATTTTTATCTTCTTCCTGTGTTTCTGACATTGAGAATAGTGGTTCCAAAAATATGAAAAAACAAATAGCAGAGCTTAAGGTCAAACTTAATGTTAGTTAAACCTGTATTTATTATAAGACACCTTCTCTACTCAAAAAGAGTAAGTTCTTGAGTTTCAGTTCAACAGCAAACATTATATTCAGACTTCAGTATACATAAGAATCTTGAGGACTATAAAGTGCAAATTCCCAACCTTCCTAATAAAATCTGATTCATTCTGTCTGGAGCAGAGTTCCAGGAATCTGCATTTTTGCAAGCCCATCAGGTAGTCCTGGGATGAAACTTTGAGAAAAATCTCTCTTTGATGTGCCAGATCCTCTGTTTGGGATTCATCTCAGAGTCCTGGTGTGCTCATAGTTCTCCAAACCTGGGATATATAATCAGATGATTAACACACTGCAATTAACACTAATGGAGTTGTATACTGAGTGCTATAGAGAAATAGAAGCAAAAATGACTAAGTGCTCAAGATCATAGTCAAATCTTTGAGAAATTATTCTACAAAAATTATTTTAGATAACTTGTAGTTTTCTTATTTCTCTCTCAAAATAACAGACATCATAGAACCAAAATAAATGTCTATGGATTTCCTGGGTTATATCAATAAATCATTCCCAGCCAGGTGCTAAATTTTTTTAAACAGCTGCAAGTCTCCCACCCAACAAGTAGAAAGCAGTCCGGGATTTAGCACACTGGCTGAATATCTACTGTGTAGCAGGCACTTTATCTAAATAAGGTCAGTGTCTCACATGCTGTCAACCTGTAGCCATACTCCAAACTGCACGAAGAGTGAACAACCTAAAATATTGGTAAGTTCTTAATAAGGTGCCAAGATTCTTCACTGCAAAGGTAAAGCATGTATTATATTATAATTGCTTATCTATTTTCTGTAGTCCTCTGTAGATTATAAGTCCCTTGAGGGAAGACATTATGTCTTGACCACTGCTGTATCTTCAATCCCTAGAACAGTGCCTAGCACAATAAATAGTTATAACAGATTAATGGAAAATACCTTTAATGGTTTATCCTGGGTAAAGAATAAATTCCAAGCTCTTTAAGTACAATAAATGCCAGGCTCTGGATTCCTCTCTCTAGCTTCATTTCTTATTCTTCTGCCTTTTGATTCAGCCTCAGGTCTCTCCATACTTCCTACTCTGTGTCAGCTGTGTGCCTTCATTGTCCCCTTTTCCTCTGCTTGAAAGGTCATTTCCTCACCTGGCTAATTCCTACACATATTTCTCGCATCATTTCTGCCCTCTCCAACCTTTTTGTAATTTAAGAGTTCAGAAAATAAAAGACCCTAGCCCTACGTTGAAAGAGTATAATAAATTTCTATTGATAGCTTTTTTTTTTTTTTTTTTTTTTTTGAGATGCAGTCTTGCTCTGTCACCCAGGCTGGAGTGCAGCGGCGCAATCTCCGGTCACTACAACTTCTGCCTCCCGGATTCAAGCCATTCTCCTGCCTCAGCTTCCTGAATAGTTGGGATTACAGGTACCTGTGACCACACCCAGCTAATTATGTATTTTGAGTAGAGACGGGATTTCACCATGTTGGTCAAGCTGGTCTCAATCTCCTGGCCTCATGATCCGCCCCCCTCGGCCTACCAAAGTGCTGGGATTATAGGCATGAGCCTCTGCACCGGTAGCTCTTTCTTATGACTGAAGTCTCTCAACAGAGTACTTTCTTCTGAAAGCAGTATCATTTTTCCATATTTAATCTCCACAAGAACCACTTTCAAAAAATAACAGTAACCTGGCACTTTAAAGAACCAAAAATAAAGAGTAAACAAACAAGATTTATTATTTTAGAAAATCTAGCTAGTTCTTACGTGAGTAGCTTTTGAGATGGAAAATACCTTTAAATCAAGATTTTGGTTTTGGCTTACACTCCCAGCCTACTCTTTTGGTTATTTTCAGTTCTTGTTCATTTACCTTAAGAATATGTTCACCTAATTGCGCTACTGAATCAGATAGCAAATCAATCCTTCTGATAAAGTTAAAACAATTAAATTTTAATTCAGAAGGTATTGGCTGCCAGTTTCAAAAATGTGTATCATGATATGTTTCTGAAGACAAAGTCATTGTGATACCACATACAAGTTTTGATTCTAGATATTTTTCTGCCCATGTGTCCCTCTACAGTGAAGCCTAAAGAGTCATCCTCCAACCTTGACAACCCTCCACCATTATAATGGAACAAGTCCCAGATGAGAACAACAGCCATCTCAGGCAGTCACAATTTTCTGCAGTAGAAATTCAATGAAAGCCTCTGATGGATACAAAACACTGTGTTGGGAGCTGCAGTGACAAGATTGAAGGGACATATATGACCCTTTCAAAAAATAAAAAGAGCTCAAGAGTCATAACAAAAGAGTGAACAAACATCACCAATGAGAGGTGCAAGGTGATCAGAGGCATGATGGTCTAAGTTTTCAGGAAAAGGAGCAGCTACTTCCAGTTGGTAGAGCATTAAGGAAATGCTGCAAAAGGAATTGAACTTCAAACCATACCTTGGAGATGGGGATTGAGTATGGACAGAAGAAGATGAAATGAGGACTGTTGTTGAGCTGAGAGCTAATAAATCAGCTTTCTATTTCATTTGTTCATTCATCCATTTTACAAATATTAATCAAAATCTTCTATGTGCCACATTATACTATGCTCTAAATATGATGTTGTGAAAAAAAGACACAGCCTGTAACTTAATGGTGCTTAAAAGTCTAATATCATCTATCCACCTGCTTTTTCTTAGGCCTTATTGGAAAATCCAGGAAGTATACAATTTTGGAACTCATCAGAACATAGACTGAATGAACAGGACAGACCATATGGCTTGCTAATTGGTTACATATAAGTCATCACCATAGGTTTGAGATCAAGTTTTATATTTATATTTGGAAATATTGGGAACAAAAGATAAAAAATTGAAAGTTTCATTTGTTTGCTTACATTCCAAGCATAACAAGCTATTAATAGAACTTTTATTAGAACCCACTAGACTCTGTGTTAATGACTTTTTAAAAAGTGAGCCAACAATATCCTTGATGAACATTAATGCAAAAATCCTCAACAAAATACTTGCAAACCAAATCCAGCAGGATATCAAAAAGTGAATCCACCATGATCAAGTAGGCTTTATCCTTGGAATACAAGGTTGGTTCAACATCTGCAAATCAGTTAATATGATTCATTACATAAACAGAACTAAAATGAAAACCACATGATTATCTCAATAGAGACAGATAGACCTTTTAATAAAATTCAGTACTCTGTCATGTTATAAAAAAAAAAAAATTCAGCTCACTGCAACCTCCCCCTCCCAGGTTCAAGTGATTCTTCAGCCTCAGCCTCCTGAGTAGCTGGGACTACAGGCGTGTGCCACTGTGTCCAGCTAATTTTTGTATTTTTAGTAGAGACAGGGTTTCACCATATTGGCCAGGCTAGTCTTGAACTTCTGACCTCAGGTGATCCAGCATGGGTGACACAGCAAGACTCCGTTTAAAAAAAAAAAAAAAAAGAACACCTCAGTAAACTAGATATTGGAGGAATATGCCTCAAAATCATAAGAGCCGTCTAGGATGAACCCTCAGCCAACATCATACTGACATACAGAATGGGCAAAAGCTGGAAGCATTCCCCTTGAAAACCAGCACAAGACAAGGATGTCCTCGCTCACCACTCCTATTCAACATTGTATTAGAAGTCCTGGCCAAAGCAATCAGTCAAGATAAAGAAATAAAGGGCATCCAAATATGAATATAGGAAGTCAAATGATCCGTGTTTGTAGACAACATGATTCTATAACTAGAAAACCCCATAGCCTTGGCCCAAAAGCTCCCTCAGCAGATAAACAATGTTAGCAAAGTATCAGGATAAAAAAATCAATGGACAAAATTCACTAGCATTCCAATACACCACCAACAGCCAAATCAGAAAATCAATCCCATTCACAATTGCTACAAAAAGAATAAAAAACATAGGAACATAGCTAACCAGGGAGGTGAAAGATCTCTACAACGAGAGATATAAAACGCTGCTCAAATAAATCAGGGATGACACAAACAAATGGAAAAACATTCCATGCTCATGGATAGGAAGAATCATTATCATTAAAATGACCATACTGCCCAAAGCAGTATTATAGATTCAGTGCTATTCCTATTAAACTACCAATAATATTATTCACATAACTAGAAAAAAAGTATTTTAAAATTCATATGGAACCAAAAAAAAAGCTCAAATAACAAAGGCAATTCTAAGCAAAAAGACCAAAGCTGGTGGCATCACGCTACCTGACTTCAACCTATTCTACAGGGCTATGGTAACAAAAACAGCATGGTATTGGTACAAAAACAGACACAAAGACCAACTGAACAGAAGAGATAGTCTAGAAATAAGGCTGCACACCTACAACAATCTGATTTTTTTAAAAGCTGACAAAAATGAGCAATGGGGAAAGGACCCCCCCATTTAATAAATAGTGCTGAGATAACTGGCTAGCCATATGCAGAAGACTGAAACTGGACCCCCTTCTTTATATTATATATAAAAATCAACTCAAAATAAATTAAAGACTTAAATATAAAATCAAAACTATAAAAACCCTAGAAGATAACCTAGGCAATACCATTCTGAACATAGGAACTGGCAAAGATTCCATGATGAAGATGCTAAATGCGATTGCAACAAAAGCAAAAGTTGACAAATGGGATCTAATTGAACTAAAGAGCTTCTGCATAGCAAAAGAAAATATCAACAGGGTAAACACAACCTACAGGAGAAAATATTTGCAAACTATGCATCTGACAAAGGACTAATATCCAGCATCTATAAATAAATGTACAAGAAAAATAATAACCCCATTAACAAATGGGCAAAGGATATGAACAGGCACTTTTCAAAAGAAGACATACATGCAGCCAACAAGCACATAAAAAAATCCAATATCACCAATCATTACAGAAATGCAAATTAAAACCACAGTGAGGTACCACCTCACACCAATCAGAATGGCTATTATTAAAAAGTAAAAAATAACAGATGCTGGTAAAGTTGCAGAGAAAGGAGATGCTTATACCCTGTTGGTGGGAGAGTAACTTAATTCAACCATCAAAAGCAGTGTAGCAATTCCTCAAAGAGCTATAAACAGAACTCCCATTCGACCCAGCCATCCTATTACTGGGTATATACCCAAAGAAATACAAATCATTCTACCATAAGGACACACAGATGCATAGATTCATTGCAGCACTATTCACAATAGCAAATACATGGAATAAACCAAAATGCCCATCAATGGCAGACTGGGTAAAGAAAATGTGGTACGTATATACCATGTGGTACATATATACTATACAGTGATAAAAAAGAATGATATCATGTCCTTTGCAAGAACATGGTTGCAGATGGAGGCCACTATCCTTAGCAAACTAATGCAGACACAGAAAACCAAATGCCACATGTTCTCACTTGTAAGTGGGAGCTAAATGATGAGAACACAGGGATCCTATGAGGGGAACAACAGAATGACAAAGGCCTCCTTGAGGATGGAAGGCAGGAGGAGGGAAAGGATCAGAAAAAATAACCATTGGGTACTAGGCCTAGTACCTGGGTGATAAAATAATCTGTACAACAAACTCCCGTGACATGATTTTAACTATATAACAAAACTTGCACATGTACCCTTGAACCTAAAATAAAAGTTTAAAATAAAAAAATGAGCCAAATTAAATTATTAAAATAATAAAATAATTTTTTTTCTTTTTGAAGTTTTAAGACACATCAATTAGGAAGCCTGGAGGCATCTTAGATGGCAGACATAAGCCTTTTATGTTCAATGTAAATAATTATATTAAGTGTTAATTACCCAAGTAAACTAACTAAAAGACAGATATTGACAGAGTAGATTTAAAAACATGATACAATTATATGCTGTCTACCAGAAACTTCAAATATAACAATATATGCACACTGAAAGTAAAAGGAGGGGAAGGGATATATCATGTAAACATTAATCAAAAGAAAGCAGGAGTGACTATGCTACTATCAGATAAAAACACAGACTTCAGAGAAAAAAAAAATTACCAGATACTTAGACATTCCAGAGTCAAAATGTCATAAAAAGGCCAATTTACCAAGAAAATATAGTAATCCTACATGTACATGTACCAAATACAGATCCTCAAAATATGTCAGACAGAGACTGATAGAACTGAAAGGAGAAATAGACAAATCATAAATCCATGCTTTATACAAAAATTTACTCAAACAGATCATGGACTTAAGTGTGAAGTACAATACTATAATTTTTTTAGGGAAAAACCCCTGGAAGTTTAACTTTTAAATCATGCATAAGCCCTTTACGGATAAAATTATAAATATTTTAAAACAGTTAAAAATAGAGACATCTACTTATCACAGACAACAAAATATCAAGTCTTCCAAAATTTCTATATGGCTTCAAATCAATCCCTCTCAAAATAAAAGAGAAATTATTATTTTTGTTCTTGTTTTTATTGTGTTGCTGTTTAGAAACTAGAAGAGATAATTCTTGTTATTTGAGAATGACAAAGAACCAAGAATAATGAAGATACTTAAAAGGAGAAAAAGTAAGTGGTCAATTTGTCCTATCAGATTGCAAAATGTATTATGTGATTGTGACAAGAGAATGTGATTTTGTCTTAAGTATGCATAAATTAGCAAATAAAATAGAATTGCACGTTCAGAAACAGAGCCACTTAAACTTGATCCATGAAGAAGCAGCACTGCCAATCAGTGAGGAAAGGTAGAACAATTCATTAAATTTTTTGACCATTGGCTATTAAAATGGAGGGTGGAGGGGAGGAGCCAAGATGGCCGAATAGGAACAGCTCCGGTCTACAGCTCCCAGCGTGAGCGACGCAGAAGACAGGGGATTTCTGCATTTCCATCTGAGGTACCGGGTTCATCTCACTAGGGAGTGTCAGACAGTGGGCGCAGGCCAGTGGGTGCGCGCACCGTGCGCGAGGCGAAGCAGGGCGAGGCATTGCCTCACCTGGGAAGCGCAAGGGGTCAGGGAGTTCCCTTTCCGAGTCAAAGAAAGGGGTGACGGACCCACCTGGAAAATCGGGTCACTCCCACCCGAATATTGCGCTTTTCAGACCGGCTTAAAAAACGGCGCACCACGAGACTATATCCCACACCTGGCTCAGAGGGTCCTACGCCCACGGAATCTCGCTGATTGCTAGCGCGGCAGTCTGAGATCAAACTGCAAGGCGGCAGCGAGGCTGGGGGAGGGGCGCCCGCCATTGCCCAGGCTTGCTTAGGTAAACAAAGCAGCTGGGAAGCTCCAACTGGGTGGAGCCCACCACAGCTCAAGGAGGCTTGCCTGCCTCTGTAGGCTCCACCTCTGGGGGCAGGGCACAGACAAACAAAAAGACAGCAGTAACCTCTGCAGACTTAAATGTCCCTGTCTGACAGCTTTGAAGAGAGCAGTGGTTCTCCCAGCACGCAGCTGGAGATCTGAGAACAGGCAGACTGCCTCCTCGAGTGGGTCCCTGACCCCTGACCCCCGAGCAGCCTAACTGGGAGGCACCCCCCAGCAGGGGCACACTGACACCTCACACCGCAGGGTATTCCAACAGACCTGCAGCTGAGGGTCCTGTCTGTTAGAAGGAAAACTAACAAACAGAAAGGACATCCACACCGAAAACCCATCTGTACATCACCATCATCAAAGACCAAAAGTAGATAAAACCACAAAGATGGGGAAAAAACAGAACAGAAAAACTGGAAACTCTAAAACGCAGAGCACCTCTCCTCCTCCAAAGGAACGCAGTTCCTCACCAGCAACGGAACAAAGCTGGATGGAGAATGATTTTGACGAGCTGAGAGAAGAAGGCTTCAGACGATCAAATTACTCTGAGCTACGGGAGGACATTCAAACCAAAGGCAAAGAAGTTGAAAACTTTGAAAAAAATTTAGAAGAATGTATAACTAGAATAACCAATACAGAGAAGTGCTTAAAGGAGCTGATGGAGCTGAAAACCAAGGCTCGAGAACTACGTGAAGAATGCAGAAGCCTCAGGAGCCGATGCGATCAACTGGAAGAAAGGGTATCAGCAATGGAAGATGAAATGAATGAAATGAAGCGAGAAGGGAAGTCTAGAGAAAAAAGAATAAAAAGAAATGAGCAAAGCCTCCAAGAAATATGGGACTATGTGAAAAGACCAAATCTACGTCTGATTGGTGTACCTGAAAGTGATGCGGAGAATGGAACCAAGTTGGAAAACACTCTGCAGGATATTGTCCAGGAAAACTTCCCCAATCTAGCAAGGCAGGCCAACATTCAGATTCAGGAAATACAGAGAACGCCACAAAGATACTCCTCGAGAAGAGCAACTCCAAGACACATAATTGTCAGATTCACCAAAGTTGAAATGAAGGAAAAAATGTTAAGGGCAGCCAGAGAGAAAGGTCGGGTTACCCTCAAAGGGAAGCCCATCAGACTAACAGCGGATTTCTCGGCAGAAACCCTACAAGCCAGAAGAGAGTGGGGGCCAATATTCAACATTCTTAAAGAAAAGAATTTTCAACCCAGAATTTCATATCCAGCCAAACTAAGCTTCATAAGTGAAGGAGGAATAAAATACTTTACAGACAAGCAAATGCTGAGAGATTTTGTCACCACCAGGCCTGCCTTACAAGAACTCCTGAAGGAAGCACTAAACATGGAAAGGAACAACCGGTACCAGCCACTGCAAAATCATGCCAAAATGTAAAGACCATCGAGACTAGGAAGAAACTGCATCAACTAATGAGCAAAATCACCAGCTAACATCATAATGACAGGATCAAATTCACACATAACAATATTAACTTTAAATGTAAATGGACTAAATTCTCCAATTAAAAGACACAGACTGGCAAGTTGGATAAAGAGTCAAGACCCATCAGTGTGCTGTATTCAGGAAACCCATCTCACGTGCAGAGACACACATAGGCTCAAAATAAAAGGATGGAGGAAGATCTACCAAGCAAATGGAAAACAAAAAAAGGCAGGGGTTGCAATCCTAGTCTCTGATAAAACAGACTTTAAACCAACAAAGATCAAAAGAGACAAAGAAGGCCATTACATAATGGTAAAGGGATCAATTCAACAAGAGGAGCTAACTATCCTAAATATATATGCACCCAATACAGGAGCACCAAGATTCATAAAGCAAGTCCTGAGTGACCTACAAAGAGACTTAGACTCCCACACATTAATAATGGGAGACTTTAACACCCCACTGTCAACATTAGACAGATCAACGAGACAGAAAGTCAACAAGGATACCCAGGAATTGAACTCAGCTCTGCACCAAGCGGACCTAATAGACATCTACAGAACTCTCCACCCCAAATCAACAGAATATACATTTTTTTCAGCACCACACCACACCTATTCCAAAATTGACCACATAGTTGGAAGTAAAGCTCTCCTCAGCAAATGTAAAAGAACAGATATTATAACAAACTATCTCTCAGACCACAGTGCAATCAAACTAGAACTCAGGATTAAAAATCTCACTCAAAACCGCTCAACTACATGGAAACTGAACAACCTGCTCCTGAATGACTACTGGGTACATAACGAAATGAAGGCAGAAATAAAGATGTTCTTTGAAACCAACGAGAACAAAGACACAACATACCAGAATCTCTGGGATGCATTCAAAGCAGTGTGTAGAGGGAAATTTATAGCACTAAATGCCCACAAGAGAAAGCAGGAAAGATCCAAAATTGACACCCTAACATCACAATTAAAAGAACTAGAAAAGCAAGAGCAAACACATTCAAAAGCTAGCAGAAGGCAAGAAATAACTAAAATCAGAGCAGAACTGAAGGAAATAGAGACACAAAAAACCCTTCAAAAAATCAATGAATCCAGAAGCTGGTTTTTTGAAAGGATCAACAAAATTGATAGACCGCTAGCAAGACTAATAAAGAAAAAAAGAGAGAAGAATCAAATAGACACAATAAAAAATGATAAAGGGGATATCACCACCGATCCCACAGAAATACAAACTACCATCAGAGAATACTACAAACACCTCTACGCAAATAAACTAGAAAATCTAGAAGAAATGGATACATTCCTCGACACATACACTCTCCCAAGACTAAACCAGGAAGAAGTTGAATCTCTGAATAGACCAATAACAGGAGCTGAAATTGTGGCAATAATCAATAGTTTACCAACCAAAAAGAGTCCAGGACCAGATGGATTCACAGCCGAATTCTACCAGAGGTACAAGGAGGAACTGGTACCATTCCTTCTGAAACTATTCCAATCAATAGAAAAAGAGGGAATCCTCCCTAACTCATTTTATGAGGCCAGCATCATTCTGATACCAAAGCCAGGCAGAGACACAACCAAAAAAGAGAATTTTAGACCAATATCCTTGATGAACATTGATGCAAAAATCCTCAATAAAATACTGGCAAACCGAATCCAGCAGCACATCAAAAAGCTTATCCACCATGATCAAGTGGGCTTCATCCCTGGGATGCAAGGCTGGTTCAATATACGCAAATCAATAAATGTAATCCAGCATATAAACAGAGCCAAAGACAAAAACCACATGATTATCTCAATAGATGCAGAAAAAGCCTTTGACAAAATTCAACAACCCTTCATGCTAAAAACTCTCAATAAATTAGGTATTGATGGGACGTATTTCAAAATAATAAGAGCTATCTATGACAAACCCACAGCCAATATCATACTGAATGGGCAAAAACTGGAAGCATTCCCTTTGAAAACTGGCACAAGACAGGGATGCCCTCTCTCACCGCTCCTATTCAACATAGTGTTGGAAGTTCTGGCCAGGGCAATCAGGCAGGAGAAGGAAATAAAGGGTATTCAATTAGGAAAAGAGGAAGTCAAATTGTCCCTGTTTGCAGACGACATGATTGTATATCTAGAAAACCCCATTGTCTCAGCCCAAAATCTCCTTAAGCTGATAAGCAACTTCAGCAAAGTCTCAGGATACAAAATCAACGTACAGAAATCACAAGCATTCTTATACACCAACAACAGACAAACAGAGAGCCAAATCATGAGTGAACTCCCATTCACAATTGCTTCAAAGAGAATAAAATACCTAGGAATCCAACTTACAAGGGATGTGAAGGACCTCTTCAAGGAGAACTACAAACCACTGCTCAAGGAAATAAAAGAGGATACAAACAAATGGAAGAACATTCCATGCTCATGGGTAGGAAGAATCAATATCGTGAAAATGGCCATACTGCCCAAGGTCATTTACAGATTCAATGCCATCCCCATCAAGCTACCAATGACTTTCTTCACAGAATTGGAAAAAACTACTTTAAAGTTCATATGGAACCAAAAAAGAGCCCGCATCGCCAAGTCAGTCCTAAGCCAAAAGAACAAAGCTGGAGGCATCACACTACCTGACTTCAAACTATACTACAAGGCTACAGTAACCAAAACAGCATGGTACTGGTACCAAAACAGAGATATAGATCAATGGAACAGAACAGAGCCCTCAGAAATAATGCCGCATACCTACAACTATCTGATCTTTGACAAACCTGAGAAAAACAAGCAATGGGGAAAGGATTCCCTATTTAATAAATGGTGCTGGGAAAACTGGCTAGCCATATGTAGAAAGCTGAAACTGGATCCCTTCCTTACACCTTATACAAAAATCAATTCAAGATGGATTAAAGATTTAAACGTTAGACCTAAAACCATAAAAACCCTAGAAGAAAACCTAGGCATTACCATTCAGGACATAGGCATGGGCAAGGACTTCATGTCCAAAACACCAAAAGCAATGGCAACAAAAGACAAAATTGACAAATGGGATCTAATTAAACTAAAGAGCTTCTGCACAGCAAAAGAAACTACCATCAGAGTGAACAGGCAACCTACAACATGGGAGAAAATTTTCGCAACCTACTCATCTGACAAAGGGCTAATATCCAGAATCTACAATGAACTCAAACAAATTTACAAGAAAAAAACAAACAACCCCATCAAAAAGTGGGCGAAGGACATGAACAGACACTTCTCAAAAGAAGACATTTATGCAGCCAAAAAACACATGAAAAAATGCTCATCATCACTGGGCATCAGAGAAATGCAAATCAAAACCACTATGAGATATCATCTCACACCAGTTAGAATGGCAATCATTAAAAAGTCAGGAAACAACAGGTGCTGGAGAGGATGTGGAGAAATAGGAACACTTTTACACTGTTGGTGGGACTGTAAACTAGTTCAACCATTGTGGAAGTCAGTGTGGCGATTCCTCAGGGATCTAGAACTAGAAATACCATTTGACCCAGCCATCCCATTACTGGGTATATACCCAAAGGACTATAAATCATGCTGCTATAAAGACACATGCACACGTATGTTTATTGCGGCATTATTCACAATAGCAAAGACTTGGAACCAACCCAAATGTCCAACAATAATAGACTGGATTAAGAAAATGTGGCACATATACACCATGGAATACTATGCAGCCATAAAAAATGATGAGTTCATGTCCTTTGTAGGGACATGGATGAAATTGGAAACCATCATTCTCAGCAAACTATCGCAAGAACAAAAAACCAAACACCGCATATTCTCACTCATAGGTGGGAATTGAACAATGAGATCACATGGACACAGGAAGGGGAATATCACACTCTGGGGAATGTTGTGGGGTTGGGGGAGGGGGGAGGGATAGCATTGGGAGATATACCTAATGCTAGATGACAAGTTAGTGGGTGCAGTGCACCAGAATGGCACATGTATACATATGTAACTAACCTGCACAATGTGCACATGTACCCTAAAACTTAAAGTATAATAAAAAAAAAATGTAAAAAAAAAAAAAAATAAAAAAATAAAAAATAAAAAAATAAAAAAAATAAAAATAAAATGGAGGGTGGAATGGAGAATGGAGTTAGATCTCTAATATCTATATCAAATCAATTCCAGTGATTAAAGATTTGTCAATGACAAACTTTAAATTTTAGAATATAATATAAACTAACATGTTTCTGTTCTTAGTGAAAAGAAAGATTTCATAAATAAGATATCAAGCAAAAACTTCAGGATAGGCTGGGCACAATGGTTCACGCCTGCAATCCCAGCACTTTGGGAGACCAAAGCAGGTGGATCACTTGAGGCCAGGAGCTTGAGGCCAGCCTGGGCAACATGGCGAAACCCCGTCTCTACTAAAAATACAAAAATTAGCCAGGCATGGTGGCACATTCCTGTAATCTCAGCTATTTGGAAGGCTGAGGCACGAGAATTGCTTGAACCAGGAGTTGGAAGTTGCACTGAGCCAAGATCGCGCCACTGCACTCCAGCCTGGGTGACAGAGTGAGACTCTGTCTCAAAAACAGAAACAGAGAAAAATATTTCAGGAAAATCATTACCTGGAAAATAGGCATAATAATGAGTCACACAGATTCAAATGCCTTGGTAATGAACTAATTCTTTTTTTTTTTCAATTTTTATTTGAAATTCCAGGGTACATGTATAGGATGTGCAGGTTTTTTACATAGGTAAACAAGTGCCATGGTGGTTTGCTGCAAAGATCATCCTATCACATAGGTATTAAGCCCAGCATCCATTAGCTGTTCTTCCTGATGCTCTCTCCCCCTTCATCCCCACCAACAGGCCCAGTGTATGTGGTTTCCCCACATGTGTCCATATGTTCTCATCATTTAACTCCTACTTACAAATGAGAACATGCGGTGTTTGGTTTTCTATTCCTGCATTAGCTTGCTGAGGATAACAGCTTCTAGCTCCTTCCATATCCCTGCAAAGGACATGATCTCACTCCTTTTTATGGGTGCATAGTATTCCATGTTATATGTACCACATTTTCTTTATTCAGTCTACCATTGAAGGGCATTTGGATTGATTCCATGTCTTTGCTATTGTGAATACTGCTGTCATGAACATACATGTGCATGTATCTTTATAATAGCATAATTTATATTCCTTTGGGTATATATCCAGTAATGGGATTGCTGGGTCAAGCAGCATTTCTTGTTCTAGGTCTTTAAGGTATTGCCACACTGTCTTCCACAATGTTGAACTAATTTACACTCCCACCAACAATGTAAAAGTGTCCTTTTTCTCGGCAACCTCGTCAGCATCTGTTGTTTCTTGACTTTTTAATAACCACCATTCTGTCTGGCATGAGATGGCATCTTATTTTGGTTTTGATTTGCATTTCTTCAGTGATAAGAGATGTTGAGCTTTTTTTCATATGTTTGGCCCCATGAATGTCCTCTTTTGGGAGATGTCTGTTCATATCCTTTGCCTACTTTTTCATGGGGTTTTTTCTTGTAATTTTGTGTAAGTTCCCTGTAGACCTTGGATATTAGACCTTTGTCAGATGGATAGATTACACAAATTTTCTTCCAAAAGTCTTTTGCCTACTTTTTAATGGGATTGTTTTTTTCTTGTAATTTTTTGTAAGTTCCTTGTAGACCTTGGATATTAGACCTTTCTCAGATGGATAGATTACACGAATTTTCTCCCATTAGGTAGGTGGTCTGTTCACTCTGATGATAGTTTCTTTTGATTGCAGAAACTCTAGTTTAATTAGATCCCATTTGTCAATTTTTTCTTTGGTTGCAATTGCTTTTGTCATTTTTGTCATGAAATCTTTACCCATGCCTATGTCCAGAGTGGTATTACCTAGATTTTCTTCTATGGTTTTTATAGTTTTGGGTTCTATATTTAAGTCTTTAATCCATCTTCATTTTTGTATACTATGTAAGGAGGGAGTCCAGTTTCAATCTTCTGCATATGGCTAGCCAGTTCTCCAAGCACCATTTATTAAATAGGGGATCATTTTCTCATTGCTCTTTCCAGGTTTGTCAAAGATTAGATGGTTGTAGGAGTGTGGCCTTATTTCTGAGTTCTCCATTCAGTCCCATTGGTCTATGTGTCTGTTTTGTACCAGTACAATGGTGTCTTGGTTACTGTAGCCTTGTAGTATAGTTTGAAGCTGGGTAGCATGATGCTTCTAGCTTTGTTGCTTCTGTTTATGATTGTCTTGGCTATTTGGGCTCTTATTCCATATGAATTTTAAAATAGAATTTTTTTCTAATTTGTCAAAAATGGCACTGGTAGTTTAATAGGAATAGCACTGATAAATTACTTTGGCCAGTAAGGCCATTTTCATGATATTGATTATTTCTATACATGAGCATGGAATGTTTTTCCATTTCTTTGTGTCCTGATTTCCTTGAGCAGTGGTTTGTAGTTCTTCTTGAATAGGACCTTCACTTCGCTTGTTAACTGTATTCCAAGGCATTTTATCGTCTTTGTGGCAATTGTGAATGGGAGTTCATTCATGATTTGGCTCTCTGCTTGTCTCTTGTTGGTGTATAGGAATGCTAGTGATTTCTGCACATCGATTTCATATCCTGAAACTTTGCTGAAGTTGCCGATCAGCTTAAGAAGCTTTTAGGCTGAGACAATAGAGTTTTCTAGATAGAGGATCATGTCACCTGCAAACAAAGATAATTTGACTTCCTCTATTTTCATTTGATTACCCTTTCTTTCTTTCTCTTGCCTGATTACCCTAGCCAGAACATCCTATACTATGTTGTATAGGAATGGTGGGAGAGGGCATTCTTATCTTGTCCTGATTTTCAAGGGGAATGCTTCCAGCTTTTCCCTATTCAGTATAATATTGGCTGTGGATTTGTCATATACAGCTCTTACTATTTTGAGGCATGGTCCTTTAATACCTAGTTCATTCAGGGTTTTTAACATAAAGGGACAACCGTTAGGGACAAACCACCCCAAAAACTTCTTGGTATTGCCAACACTCCCCGCAAACCTCTCCATGCTGCCCACCCTTCCCCCAAACCTTTTTACATTTCTAAGCCCTTATCTAAGTGCCATGGTGAAGCCAACAGACTTTACCTATCAGGTCTTGCTGCAATAAACAAACCCCAATTACAAACCATCCAGACCACACAGAGGGAGATGGTGGGAAGCATAAACAAACTTTACCTACTCCCTCTTGTAAGTTCCTTCATCTAGCTGCTACCATAAACATCACAAGGTGACATATGGCAAAGTTAACCAACAAATGACCCCAGGATCTCTCTCCCCAATATAAACCCATCATCTTGTAAGCTCAAGACTGTCTCCTCTGTCTGTAATGGAACAGCCAGCAGGTTAAATAAAGGCTTGCCTGAACTTGGGTCTCTCTCTTTCTCTCTCTCGTCCTTTCTCTTGGCTGACCTTAACAATGACAAATTTTATTGAAGGCCTTTTCTGCATCTATTGAGATAGTTGTGTGGTTTTTGTTGTTAGTTCTGTTTATGTGATGAATTATCTTTATTAATTTGCATATGTTGAACCAACCTTGCATCCCAGGGATGAAGCCAACTTGATTGTGGTGGATAAGCTTTTTGATGTGCTGCTGGATTTGGTTTGCTAGTATTTTATTGAGGATTTTTGCATCAATGTTTGTCAGGGATACTGGCCTGAAGTTTTCGTTTTCTGTTGTATCTCTGCCAGGTTTTGTTATCAGGATGATACTGGCCTCATAGAATGAGTTAGGGAGGAGTGCCTTGTTTTCAAATTTTTGGAATAGTTTCAGTAGAAATGGTACTGGCTCTTCTTTGTACCTCTGGTAGAATTCAGCTGTAAATCCATTGGGTCCTGGGATTTTTTGGTTGGTAGAGTATTTATTACTGCCTCAATTTCAGAACTCATTACTGGTCTATTCAGGAATTCAATTTATTCTTGGTTCAGTCTTGAGAGGGTGTACGTGTCCAGGAATTTATCCATTTATTCTAGATTTTCTAGTGTAGGTACATAGAGGTGTTTATAGTGTTCTCTGATGGTTGTGTGTATTTCTGTGGGGTCACTGGTGATATCCCCCTTGTATCTGATTGTATCTGTTTGGTTCTTCTCTTTTTCCCTTATTAGTCTATCTAGTAGTCTATTTTCTCAATTTTTGCAAAAAACCAGCTCCTGGATTCACTGATTTTTTTAAGAGTTTTTCTTGGCTCTATCTCTTCCAGTTTCACTCTGATCCTGATTATTTCTTGTCTTCTGCTAGCTTTGAGGTTTGCTCTTGGTTCTCTGGTTCTTTTAGCTGAGATGTTAGGTTACTGATTTGAGGTCTTTCTAGCTTTTTGATGTGGGCATTTAGTGCTATAAATTTCCCTCTTAACAGTGCTTTAGTTGTATACCAGAGATGCTGGTACATTCTCTCTTTGTTCTCATTAGTACAAACAAACTTCTCGATTTCTGCCTTAATTTCATTATTTTCCCAGGAGTCCTTCAGGAGCAGATTGCTCAATTTCCATGTAGTTTTGTGGTTTTCAGTGAATTTCTTAATCTGGAGTTCTATTTTGATTGTGCTGTGGTCTGAGGGATTGTTATGATTTCAGTTCTTTTGCATTTGCTGAGGAGTGTTTTACTTCTTATTACGTGACCAATTTTGGAGTAAGTGTCATTTGGCCATGAGAAGAATGTGTATTTTGTTGTTTGGGGGTGGACAGCTCTGCAGATATTTATCAGGTCTCCTTGATCCAGAGCTCAGTTCAGGTCTTGATTATCTTCGTTAATTTTCTGTCCAATGATCTGTCTAGTATTGTCAGTGAGGTGTTATTATGTGGGAGTCTAAGTCTCTTTGCAGGTCTCTAAGAACTTGCTTCATGAATCTGGGTGCTCCAGTATTGGGTGCATATATACTTAGGATAGTTAGCTCTTCTTGTTGAATTGAACCCTTTACCATTATGTAATGCCCTTCTTTGTCTTTTTTTATCTTTATTGGTTTAAAGTCTGTTTTGTTAGAAACTAGGAGTGTGACTCTTTTTTTTTCTGCTTTCCATTTGCTGGGTAAATTTTCCTGCATCCCTTTATTATGTGTGTCTTTGCACATGAGATGGGTCTCTTGAAGACAGCATACCAGTGGGTCTTGGCTCTTAATCCAGCTTGCCATTCTGTAATGTTTAATTGGGACAGTTAGTCCATTTACATTTAAGGTTAATATTGTTACATGTGAATTTGATCCTGTCATTATCATGCTACCTGGTTATTTTGCAGACTTGTTTATGTGGTTGCTTCACAGTATCACTGGTCTGTGTACTTCATTGTGTTTTTGTAGTGGCTGGTAATGGTTTTTCCTTTTCATAGTTAGTTCTTCCTTCGGGAACTCTCACAAGGCAGGCCCAGTGGTGACAAATTCCTTCAGCATTTGCTTATCTGAAAGGAACATAGTTCTCCCTCACTTATGAAGCTAAGTTTGGTCAGATATAAAATTCTGGGTTAGAAATTCTCTTCCCTAAGAATGTTGAATATTGGCCCCCACTCTCTTCTGGCTTGTAGGGTTTCCACTGGGAGGTCCACTGTTAGTCTGATGGATTTCCCTTTGTAGGTGACCTGGCCTTTCTCTCTGGCTGCCTTTAATATTTTTTCTTTCATTTCAACATTGGAGAATCTGATGATTATGTGTCTTGGGGTTGATCTTCTCATGGAGTATCTTACTGGGGTTCTCTGCATTTCCTGAATTTGAATGCTGGCCTGTCTTGCTAGGTTGGGAAGTTCTACTGTATGAAATCCTAAAGTATGATTTGTAACTTGGTTCTGTCCTCTCCATCTCTTTCATGTACCCCAATTAGTCATAGGTTCAGTCTTTTTACATAGTCCCATATTTCTTGGAGGTTTTGTTTGTTCCTTTTAATTCTTTTTTCTCTATTCTTGCCTGCCTGTCTTTTTTCAGAAAGATAGTCTTCAAGCTCTGATATTCTTTCCTCTGCATGGCCTATTCTGCTATTGATACTTGTGATTGCATTATGAAATTCTCATCTTGTGTTTTTCAGCTCCATCAGGTTAGTTATGGTCCTCTCTAAACTGGCTATTCTAGTTATCAACATCGATATTGTTTTATCATGATTTTTCACTTCTTTGCATTGGGTTAGAACATGCTCCTTTAGCTCACTGAAGTTTGTTATTATCCACCTTCAGAAGCCTACTTCTGTCAATTCAGCCATCTCAGCCTCAGCCCAGTTCTGTGCCCTTGCTGGAGAGGTGTTGCAGTCATTTGGAGGAGAAGAGGCACTATGGCTTTTTGAGTTTTCAGCATTTTTGCATTGATTCTTTCTCATCTTTGTGGGCTTATCCATCTTTGGTCTTTGAGGTTGCTGACCTCAGAATGGGTGTTTGGGGGGTCTTTTTGTTGATGTTGTTGTTGATTTCCATTTGTTTTTCTTTAACAAACAGGCCACTGACTGTTAGCAACCATAGGGCTGCTGCAGTTTGCTGGGGGTCCACTCCAGACCGTAGTCACCTTGGTCCCTCCCACATCTGGAGCTATCACCAGTGAAGGCTGTGAAATAACAAAGGTCACCGCCTGCTCCTTCCTCTGGGAGCTCTGTCCCAGAGGGGCACAGACCTGATGCCAGCCTAAATGCTCCTGTAGGTGTCTGGAGACCCCTGTTGGGAGGTTTCACCCAGTCAGGAGGAATGGGACCAGGGACTCACTTAAAGAAGTAGTCTGGCTGCCCCTTGGCAGAGCAAGTGCACTGCACTAGGGGAAACACACCTCATCCAAACTACCCAGACTCTCCAGAGCCAGCAGGCAGGAAAGGTAACTCAACTGAACTGCAGATACAGTGGCTGCCCCTCCTCCCAGGGGCTCCATCCTAGGGAGAGATCAGAGATCTGTTTGTATAACCCTGGCTGGTGTTGCTGAAATTCCCACAGGGAGCCCCTACCCAGTGATGAGGGATGGATCAGGGTCCCACTTAACGGAGCAGTCTGGCCATGATCTGCTGCCTTGCGGAAGACTGCTGTTCTGGACTGCCCAGACTCCCCAGGGCCAGCAGGCTACAATGGCTGACTGGAACTGCAGAGATGGTGTCTGACTCTCCCCCAGGAACTTGGTCTGTCTCAGGCAGTCTCAGGCAGTCTTCAGCCTGCTGCTCCTAAACAGCTGGAATTCCAAGCAAATGAGACTTAACTTGTGAGGTGCCATGGGAGTGGGGCCCACATAATGATGCCACTTATTCCCTGGATTCAGACCCCTTCCTAGGGGAATAAATGATCAGATCTCCTGCTTTGCCAGAATTCCCAGGGCTAGAATATGCGTAACAACTCCTAGGTTTCTATGCGTGCTGGAGTGGCCACCCTGCACCCCACCAAGACTTTCCACATCTCTGTGCTTTGGACCCAAAACCCTGGTGGCATGGGCTCACAAGGGGGTCTCCTGTTCCATGGGTTTCAGAGATCCATGGGAAAAGTGTGGCTTCCTGGGCAGGGTCACATAACACTCACCACCTATCTTGGCTGAGGGTGGGGGCTCTTCTGGCTCCAAGCTGTTCTCAGGTGGGCCATCACCCCACCCTGCTTTTCCTCACCCTCTGTGGGTTGAGTCGCCCACCTAGTCAGTCCCAATGTGAGAACCTGGATACCTCAGTTGAAGATATGGAATTAACTCGCCATTTTCATTCTCCATGAGAACCATGGACTGTATCTTCTTCCAAATAGGCCATCTTGGCCAAAATGTACTAATTTTTAAATTGGGTAGGTGGATCATGAGAAGTCCTTATTTCTCTGCTTTTTACCTTATTTTTATTCTATACATTTCTTTGTGATTAAGTATTACAAAGTAGTTTTTCATGGATCTAGAACCAGATGCAGAAAAGTAAAACAAAACCCCGTATCTCTGAAACCAAAGAAAAGTCATTTAAAATCTCCCAAATAAACGAACAGAGGGGAATAAAGCTAAGAACTAAGAAATGCCCTTCATATATTATGGTTTCTTACTGTGGGTGGGTGGGAAGGAGTGTTCTCAGTGGTAAGCAACATTCATAATGGGTGGCCCCTTCCTCCTCAAATCAGAAAGCATTGAAAGAGTTTTTTTTTTTTTAATCAGGAGGATAAAAGTAACTAAGAAAAAGAAGAAAAGTAGGAGATATTGTGACAATGGCCACCACCAGCAATATAGTTAAACTTCCTGGTTGATGTGGAGAAAACTCTTCTCATCTCTGCATCCTGGCTCCTTCATATGTAAAATAGATATGAGAATATATACTGCTAGGGAATGAATCTTTATGTCCCCCTAACTTCATATGTTGAAACTCCACTCCCCAATGTAATGATATTAGGATGTGGGACCTTTGGAAGTTGACTGGATTGTAAGGGTGGAATCCTCATGAATGGGATTAGTACCCTATTAAAAGAGGCTCCCAGAGACCATTCTCACCTCCTCTACAATGAGCAGACACAGTGAGGAGACAGATCTCTGTGAATCAAGGAACAGAACCCTCATCAGACACTGACTGTGTCGGTGCCTTGCTCTGGGATTTCTCAGCCTTGAAAACTATGAGAAATGAGTTTCTGTTACTCATAAGCACCTATTCTATGGTATTCTGATATAGCAGCATGAACAGAATAAGACATATACCTTCTACGACTATTTGAGGGATTGGAGATAATGTCAATTACAAACATATTACAGTTGTCTAGAAATAGCTGACTCTCTTTAATTGGTAGCTTTGCTTGTTATTCTAGGACTTGGCTTTACCTTCTGATTTTAAGATAAACATAAATTTATTCATGCATTCCACAAACATGTAATCATACTATTTTCTTAAGTGTTAGAAATACAAAGTGAGAGAAAAAGGCGGGGGTTGGAAAGAACTCTACTACACCAGATTACAGAGTCTGGCATCAGTAGACAATTATAGGCACAAGGAAATGCAGTGAGGTGTGAGTGTTTGATATAGTTTGGATGTGTCCTCCCAATCTCATATTGAGAGTTAATATCCATTGCTGGAGTTGGGGTCTTGTGGGAAGTGACTGGATCATGGGGGCAGATTTTTCAACAATGGTTTAGCACCATCCCCTTGGTGCTGTCCTTTCAATAGCAAGTGAGATCTTGTGAGATCTGGTTGTTGAAAAGTATGTGGCACCTCCCTCACTCTCTCCCTTGCTCTTGCAATGTAATATGCTGGCTCTCCCTTTGCCTTTGCCATGATTTTAAGCTTCCTGAGGCCTCACCAGAAGCCACGCAGTTGCCTGGCACCTTGCATCCCATGCAACCTGCAGAACCAGGCATCCCATGCAGCCTGCAGAACCATGAGCCAATTAAACCTCTTTCCTTTATAAAATACTCAGTCTCACGTATTTTGTTATAGCAATGCAAGAATGGCCTAACACATCATTCTTGCAGAAGTTCTCTACAGAGCATTATTGAGTAAAATTGTAGGAAAAACTTCAATAATGAGAAGGTTTATAAACGGAACCCTAAAAGTTCAATAAATGGTCACCAGATAGACAAGGCTGAAGATGGTGCTACGAGCTGAGAAAACAGAGGGAGCAAAGGCACAGATGCATTCAACAGCATAGTGCACTCAGGGAGCTACAGTGGTTCAGAATGACTAAATTACAGCATGCTAACTGTGCGTGTTAAGGTCTATGGCTAGAGAGGCAGAGAGAGACCAGACAGTGTAAACCATATTAAAACTTTGGAATGTATCCAGTCGTTCAGAGGCTTCCACAGCGGGGTGTATCCTCCCCCAGTGCTGTGGTATAGAGTGCTGAAATGTTGGAAGTAAATATTTAAATGTCTAACTACATTATAGTAATACCATCATTTTGATTTGTGTGCATCTTATATTTGTGTGGTAATACATGTTGACGGTTTTTAAGATATATATATATATATGCATATGTTGATGTTTTTTCTTTATTGAAGAGGTACATTATATATCTACAAAATTTGAAGACAACTGCTAAATTATTAAGCAGGGCCACAAAGTAATAAGATTTTTGTATTAAAGAGCTTTCATGGTAGGGGGAAGTGGGCAGCAGAGTATAGGTTAGAGAAGGAAGAACAGGATGCTATCCTAATTGTCCAGGCTGAGATGATAAGGATCTGAACTATGGCAGTAGATTTAGAGTTGAAGAGAAAGGCAAGGCCTGTTATTGGAGGATCTTACACAAAAATAATCAACAGGATTTAGTCACTTATGAAATCAAAGTGAGAAGTGGGAGGCATCTTTAAATGAATCCTGTATTCCTGGGTTGATGACTGGATGACAGTGCCAACAAGAACGGCTGGAGCTTAGGAATGGAGGTTTGGTGACAAAGGTAATGAGCTCCTCTTTTGGCATGTTTAATTATAAAATTCTTTCGTGAAAATTAAATGGGGATGTTTAAGAGACAGTTGAGTATGTGGGTTTTAAAGTTCTGAAAAGAGATTTGACCTAGGCCTAAGTGTGCATGGGACTTAAGGGCTTAGAATCAAAAGCTCATACAAATGAATAAGAGTGGCCAGAGAGTGAAATGAATAAGAAAAGAGGTCAAAGCTAAGGAAACTGCAATATTTAAAGGAAAGGAATAGGAAGAAAAGGTAGAAAAAGAAACTCAGAAGAAAGGGTTAGAGTGGTAAGAAGAGTATGAACAGAGATAGGAGTCATGGAAGCCCAGGTAAGGGAGAGTTTCTTGAAGAAAATTAGTATGTCTAATTACCTTGGGTAAAAAGCATTCCCTTGTTCATTTTCTTGTTAACACTTTCAGGTATTTACCGAGTACCTGCAGTTAGACAAATTGCATTAATTTTAACATCACAGGTTATGGAAAGTCTATAATTTAGAATGGAGTATCTGTGAATATTATTCTGTACTTAAACATTCTGGTCTGTCACTTAAATACCTGAGGTCAGCACTGGTTTTTGTTGTTGTTGTTGTTGTTGTTTTGTTTTTTGAGATGGAGTCTCACTGTTGCCAGGCTGGAGTGCTGTGGTGAAATCTCGGCTCACTGCAACCTCTGCCTCCCGGGTTCAAGCGATTCTCCTGCCTCAGCCTCCTGAGTACCTGGGACTACAGGCACGTGCCACCACGCCCAGCTAATTTTTGTATTTTTAGTAGAGATGGGGTTTCACCATGTTGGCCAGGCTGGTCTCAATCTCTTGACCTCATGATCTGCCCACCTTGGCCTCCCAAAGTTCTGGGATTACAGGGGTGAGCCACTGTGCCCAGACTTAGGTCAGCACTGTTAACCCAGCACCTAGTATATAACAAATTAAGAGTGACATGAGGGGTGTATTTTGGATGATTAAAAACACTAACACTGATGGTGGGCCAGATGTTAAACAATCAGCTTAATCATTTCCATTTTGGTAAATGATTTCATGCCTACGATATGAATCATTGACAGCACTGTAACACCAAGGACTCACCCTGATTTGTAGCATATGTTCTATATGTGGCATTAGGCATACTTCCTGCTAGTGAAAGACGATTTTAACAAAAACACACCTTAATTGATCTCACCCCTTTTTAAGAGAAGAGTCGCAGAGTCTTACAAAACTTACCCAAGTGTATACCTTGGTTTAGTTGTCTCAACCATGTATTTTAAAGCTTAGACTAGGCATATAAGCCAGAAGTCAAGAGCCCTGTAAATCAGCCCTTATCCTGCATCACCCAGGAAAGCAGAAAGCATACAAGATTAGGAACAAGGAAGCAAAGACAATTTGTACACACATATGCATACACCCCACCCACCTTGTAATGCAAACATTATGATTAATAAGCCAAAAAAGGCCAAGCGCAATGGCTCATGGCTGTAATCCCAGCACTCTGGGAAGTCAAGACAAGTGGATCACTTGAGGTCAGGAGTTTGACATCAGCCTGGCCAACATGGTGAAACCCTGTCTCTACTAAAAATACAAAAATTAGCCAGGTGTGGTAGCATGCCCCTGTGATCCCATCTACTCAGGAGGCTGAGGCAGGAGAATCACTTGAACCTGAGAGGCAGAGGTTGCAGTGAACCAAGATCGTGCCACTGCACTCCAGCCTGGGCGACAGAGCAAGACTCTGTCTCAAGAATAAATAAATAAATAAATAAATAAATAAATAAATAAATAAAACAAAACAACTTTCTGTCTGAGATGGTAAGCTCATCTCACTTAAGCAGAAGTCACTGTCATTGAATGGCATTAGACAGTTGTCAACTGCTGGTTCTTTCCCTGGCAAATCTCTTAAGTGTCCCTTTAAATTAAGAATATTTAATTTAGCAAAAGCTCATTTTGACTAGAGAGTATTTTTCATTTGACAAATCTAAGTGTTCTCTGCAGAGGTCAACAATAACTTCATTTGAGTGTAAATCTTACTTTTATTTCCATGCTCTAAAAATCTTTACACTGAAAAAGTACCTTAAGATCTCAGTACTAAAATGCATGAGGGAAGCAACTATGTCTGGCTGTTTATGGCTGTTTCCCCAGCATTTAACCTAACACTTAGTAGAAATGTAATCTTTAGTAGAGTATAATCTTAAATTTTGTATATTATAATGCTTCTGTCAAGTAATGAGTATAAAGTATGAGTACAAAGGGGCAGATCTAATAAAATCCAGCAAAGGCTACTGAGGAACAATTTTTCCCAGCACAGACAGACCAATACGGTGTTTTATAAGTACCAGTGTTTGTGTATTTAGTTTGCGCATTCAGATTTTTAATAAGTACCAGTGTTTGTGTATTTACCACTGCCCCAGAAAGAGCCAAAGCAGCCCTCTTCCCAGAAAATCTACTCTTAATGATATGGTTGATTATCTCCAAAGATGGTCACCAGCAATTCCACCAGTTCTTTTAGTTACAGGCCACTCCTTCCATCAAGAGGTGAAGATTATTTCCCCTCCTTTGAATCTGGCCTTGTGATTTGCTTTGACCAATAGAATGCAATGGCAGGGGCTTGTGTGAGTTCGACGTCTAGACATTGAGAGGACTGGTAGTATCTACTCCTGCTCTCTGGGAGCTCAACTGTCATGCTATGAGGAAGAGAGAGGCCATGAAGAAAGGGGCCATGTGGAGAAACTGTGGAGAGAGAGGACACATGAAACCCTCGAGGAGAAATCAATCAGCTTAGCTGACAGTCAGCTTCAAGGCCCGAGACATGTGAGAAAGGCCAACTTGCATGCTTCATTCCAGCCCAGTTACCAGGTCAAGGCGGCCAGCTGAGTGACCAGAGCAGAAGGACCACTCAGGCAATGCACAGAATGGTGACAGATAATAAACCATTGTCATTTTCAGCCTTTGTTATGAGTAGTTTGTTACATAGTAAGACATATCTAAAATAAATGACATCACAGTTCTCTCCTTCTATATCACCAGTAGCATCTTATTTTTGTTCTTTTTGATATTATTCTCATAGGAATTTTAGCCTGTTGCTTTAGTTGTAGTGTTGAAACAAGTTTCAAGAATGAAGAGCTACATTTGAAAAATGCTGATTTCTAAAACTTTCCAATGGGTGCAGTGCCAGATAACATGACTTTTATTATAATGGAAACAGTTTGTCTCTAAAGTGTTTATAATCAAATTCACTGTGCTTGAAATATTCAAACATAGAAGTTTTCCTCTTAAAATTCTGCTGATAGTTAAGTAGTAAGTACAAGAGCAAGGCCCAAATTTAATGTAGTCTGCCCTACCACACGCACCTAAAAATATTATTGAGGTCTAAGCTGATCCATGTTAAACATTTCTAAATATTAATTTTTTTCTAATCAAAATGATCTCTTACTGTATCATTCTAAATTTTAGTAGTTGATGCTTTAACATTACTGAGGTAAATACACTCATCAAAAAAGTCTCTGGTGATATCATTTTTTCTTAGTGGCATTTCAAAATTACACGGTACAATGAGGTAAAAATGATATGGTTTGGCTGTGTCCCCACCCAAATCTCATCTGGAATTGTAGCTCCCATATTTCTCACATGTCATGGGAGTGACCTCCTGGGAGGTAATTGAATCATGGGGGTGGGACTTTCCTATGCTGTTCTTTTGATAGTGAATAAGTCTCACAAGATCTGATGGTTTTATAAAGGGAGTTCCCCTACACAAGCTCTCTTGCCTGCCACCGTGTAAGATGTGCCTTCGCTTTCCTTTGCCTTCTGCCATGATTGTGAGGCCTCCCCAGCAGTGTGGAACCATGAATCCATTAAACCTCTTTCCTTTATAAATTACCCAGTCTCAGGTATGTCTTTATTACCAGCATGAGAACAGACTAATACAATCCCTATAATATCACCCAGCGAACACTAAGTATGATCCTTTTCTTTCATGACTCTTTTCATGATGTAATCATCACCACTGTCTTCAAGGCTGAATTTCAACGTGAAGTCTTCCCAAAGAGAACATAAAGAACATGCTCTTCTCTTGAAATTGTTGGTTATTCCACTGACATAATCTTTTGTATGTTAAGATCACTTATACAGTGCGTGAAATGCTAAGTTAGAGCTTCCAGTACTCTGTGAAAGCAGCAGTACCTCCAGAAATGCACTTAGAAAGCTCATCCCTGTGAACCAGACTGTATGATTAATCCCAACTGCAAGAACTCACATTGACCTTGCTTATAACAAAGCTCAAAGTAGACATATTCAAATATCCTTCCAGGAGAGTCTAAATAGAACTTTTTTTTTTTTACATAGTTAGATATTCTATCTCTGTTGGGAGCAAGCCCCCAAAAACTGGCCATAAACTGGCCCCAAAACTGGCCATAAACAAAATCTCTGCAGTACTGTAACATGTTCATAATGGCCCTAACGCCCAAGCTGGAAGGTTGTGGGTTTACAGGAATGAAGGCAAGGAACACCTGGCTCGCCCAGGGCAGAAAACTGCTTAAAGGCATTCTTAAGCCACAAACAATAACATGAGCGATCTGTATCTTAAGGGCGTGTTGTTCCTGCTGCAGTTAACTAGCCCAACCTATTCCTTTAATTTGGCCCATCCCTTCGTTTCCCATAAGGGATACTTTTAATTAATTTAATATCTATAGAAACAATGCTAATGACTGGTTTGCTGTTAATAAATATGTGGGTATATCGCTGTTCGGGGCTCTCAGCTCTGAAGGCTGTGAGACCCCTGATTTCCCACTTCATACCTCTATATTTCTGTGTGTATGTCTTTAATTCCTCTAGCGCCACTGGGTTAGGGTCTCCCCGACCGAGCTGGTCTCGGCAATCTGTGTGCTGAAATCCTCAACATGTAGACGTCCTTTATCCCTTCTTTAATAAACTATTATTTCTGAAGTTGTCAAACTTTGAGTACTTACATGTCTATTTCAACTAATTGCTGGCAGAAGACAGTGATATAATTTTGCTTATTCTATCATTTACTTTGCTTCTTCTCATTCTTCTACTCTTAGAGACATGATGGTAGCTGGCTGTCCCTGGAATTCTCTTCCAAGCTCCCTGCTCTTCTCAGTTTATGCCAAAGGGAGCAAAACCATCTACTTATATCTGCAAGTCAGATCAAGCCAGTAGGGATCCATTTCTAAAACTTCCCTGGGCAATCACACACATACCCACAACTTCTACTGATGACTCACAAATCTAAACTTCAGGCTCAGAACCCTCCTTTGAAATTCCAGCTTCAAATAACCACTTGTGTTCTGTACATGGCACCTTCATATTCCACAGCTGCTTTCCAGTCCACATGACATTTCTCCTCCCATTCTTACTCTAATAAGTGTCTTGTTAGTGGAATTATCACCCACCCTGACAACTGAGATGTTTAGCTCCTTCTCCCTTACACTCTACAGTCAGTCCATGCCAGTTGCTATCAATTCTATCTCCAAACATATCCTTTGAACCCGTCCAGTCCCTCTTTCTTACCTCACTGATGCATCATTTCTTATCTGGACTCTTAAACCCACATCCCAACTGTTCTCCTTGCCT
Organism: Gorilla gorilla gorilla; assembly: GCF_029281585.2. Lineage (NCBI taxonomy): Eukaryota > Metazoa > Chordata > Mammalia > Primates > Hominidae > Gorilla > Gorilla gorilla. The sequence goes on along the minus strand of NC_073240.2, from coordinate 54,693,136 downwards.
ACAGCCTTTCCTCCTCTCCAGTCCATTCCCTGCATAGCAAACAAAGTGATCTCCATGGAACTAACCCTGAGTGGCAGCAGAGTGAAGTGGTTAAAAACGCGGACTCCAGAGCCTAGGTTAAATCCTGATTCCATTACTCACTAGTTTTGTCATCTTGGGAGTGTCACTTAACTTTTCTGTTTTGTATTCCTCAGAATTAAATTGGAATACAAATAGTATCTACTTTGCCTGGTGGTTATGAGGATGAAATGAGTTAACATTTATAAAGCTCTTAGAACAGTGCCTGGAATATAGAAAGTACAATACTGTATAAGTGGGTGTTAAATAAATGGATGACAATTTATCTGCTTAAGACCTTTTTCTGGAGGAAAATGCTTACTCACGGAAAGTAACCCTCCGTAATCCAGCACCTGCTTACCTGTCCAGTCCAACTCAGTTTATCCCACGTAAGGGCAGAGCTATAGGCACGGAAAACTATTGGCAGATCCCTGATCCTGTCCTGCCGTTCCATTCCCCCGTGCCCTTCTCTCTGGAATGTCCTTCTCTCTGGAACATGAAGTGAACTCCCACCAATCATTCAGGCATTAAAGATTGGGTATCTTCTTCCTTTTAAGCCAAGCCAAGTTACTCGCTTCCTTTGTGGTGCTGTCATAGAGTCTGGCAGATATCTCTATTATTCCATTTACCACACTGCCTTGCAATATTTCTGACAAGCCAACTTCCCCTATTAGGCATGCTTTTTGAGGCCAGTGACTGTGTCCTGTATCCTTATCTCTTTGATACATAGCATAATAACTAGCATGGAATATAGGATACAACAAATATTTCTGTTTCATTATCCTCTATGTGTTTTCTTTCCTCTCTCAATAGTATTAGCAGTGATATCATGATGCTTTAATATACATAGAACACTATAAAACATATTATATCCCTTTTTTGATCCATAGAATAAAAGACAGAAAAATAATTATTCTCACATGTGAGAGAACTGAGGTTTCAAAAATCAAGTGGTTTCCCTAGGATCATGCAGCCATTATTCAAATCCAGGGCTTGCAATTCCAAATCCTATAAATTATTTTTCCATTTCACAATTACCTACCCTCCCTAGAAGATGATTATTTTGTATTAAACTCTGGGAAAATAATGATTCTGCTCCCTACACCTTCTTCAGAAAGCACCTCTGCTTTAATGTCTATGAGTCATACTTCCCCCATTGAAAAAAAAAAAAACAAAAAACTAAAAAACTAAATCATCTTGTTTTAATCAACAAGAATAGAATTGCTCTTGGCCAAATGCATTCATTACTTACAAATATGCTTTGTAAGCTCCCAGATAGGTGTCTTTTAAAAATATGTTGTGTTCCCACTGGGGTTTGACCAAAATCCGTGGTTGCTCTTCAAGGGCACAAAGTTCTTGGAGTCAGATAAGGAAGCCTTGTCTGCAAATTCATTTCATATTTTACAGGCCTAGCCAGGAATAGTCACAAAGAGAAGCACCTGGTCAGGCATGGCGATCATTCACAAAATCCGAACAAGGAAGATCTTTCTTTAAAAATAGTTTTCGGAGACATCTGAAGATTAGGCTGCGAGCTAGTGTCACTGGTAAATAATAGTCTGGTGTTTACATTTTCACCAGGGATTGTTTCTCCCGACACTACAAATTAAATGAGGCAGCTAGACTCTCGGAGCCTGTCATTTTACGGGGAGAGCTACGTCTTTAAAATGTAAACAAAAGAGATAGCCTGTCTTTCTAAGGAGTTTAAGAAAAGCCGGAATTTAACATGCAAACACACTTCTATTCTGCTTGACACTTCTATTCTGCAAGACAAGCTTTATACTAAAGCTCTAAAATGAGTTTTTTCTCACCTCAGAAGTCCTTCCAAATCCAGGTGTGTGGCAAATGCTAACTGCTACAGAGAAAACAAGCCTCTGGCTCATGGGAAGGACAGGTTGTGTTGCCAAACACAGACCCTTTGGGGTTTGAAATCTTGACAGGTCCCAAACAAAGCGTCTTGTTGTGTTTCCTCTTTTATAGACTATAGCATTTAACTTTTTATAACAAGAAAAGATGTATACTTTCTTTTACCTTTATTTTGGGAGGATATCTACCCTATGAGAGACTATCTGAAATAAGAATCTCATGTAATTACTGTAAAAATCCATGAACATCCAGTCAAATCAGCTGGTTACATTTATTCCCTCCATTAAAGACACAAAATAATGTAAACAGATTCCCCTTTTTCTGTGACATTCCCCATGAAACTAAGCGCTGTTCTCTCTTTATAACAACCATTGACTGAAACAACATTCTGATTCAATATCTGGCCCATAACAGCTGTGAAAGCACAATTTTCTATTGATAGCTTAAATCCCATCTCACCTTGAGAATCTTAGTTATAGGCAGGCTAGAAAACACGTATAACCATATACCCTAAACACATAGTTTATAAACAACATTCCATCTTAAAGGGAAAACATTAATTTTTGGTATCAACAGAATTTATTTGTGCTTTAAAAAGTAAATTTGATTGTGATAAGAATTGGTGTTTGAATTTTGTGTTCAAAATGATTCAGTGTTCAAAAGTCTATGATTTTAGTCAAATGAAATATAGGCTTTCTTTGGGATTAGGAAGGGATACCTCTTGCTTTTAGCTTTTCTAACTAAAAGCCAGTTTGTATGGCATATCAAGTCACTGTAATTTTCTGAGTCAATTACATAATTATTTAGGTTAAACAAAGCACAAGATAATCAGCATTGTTGTTATTACACAAAACTAAAATTTATCCTTACTACAGGCTAAAAATACAGTGCACCCTCTCACTATTTCCTTAATTTGCTCTGTCATTATTTCCTTAATTCATAAAAATATAAATGGAATAGGTTAATATTTTACACTTATAAACATTTAGCTATTTATCTCCTAAGTTGAGCTTCACAACAATTTCATGAAAGAAAAGGGAAAGCATCATTCCTCCCTATTTACAAATGAAGAGCTGAATCTCAAAAAGATTACAAGGTTTCTGCAAGGTCACACAGCTGGTAAATGGCAACACTGGAAACAAATCTAGTCTATTAGCACTAAACTGAGCCGTGCTATCTCTTTTTTTGTTTTTGTTTTTTGTTTGTTTGTTTGTTTCGTTTTTTGAGATAAAGTCTCATTCTGTTGCCCAGGTTGGAGTGCAATGGCATGATCTCAGCTCACTGCAACCTTCGTCTCCTGGGTTCAAGCGATACTCCTGTGTCAGCCTCCCAAGTAGCTGGGATTACAGTCGCCCACCACTACACCCGGCTAATTTTTTTGTGTGTTTTTAGTAGAGATGGGGTTTCACCATGTTAGGCTGGTCTCGAACTCCCGACCTCAGGTGATCTGCCTTCCTCAGCCTCCCAAAGTGCTGGGATTACAGGCGTGAGCCACCGTGCCCAGCCCATGCTATCTCCCTTGAATAAACTTTGCCCTTACCTGGATTAATCAACTTAGAACCTAAATTGCTATTGGTTGCTCATCTGCTGTGAATTAACTCTAGCTCCATCTATCCAAATGTGGTAAGCACGGGAGGAAAGTGCCTGAGAAGCAGCCTTGGAGCACTTACAAACAGAGATGATTCTTAAGGTGTTAGTTCCATTCCAAGGAAGAAGCACACTCTCTCCCAATATCCCATGCTGTCTGTGCACTCATCTCTTTCCAACTGAATCCTACTCTCTGCAGCTCTAAATAAATGATTTCCACCAGAAAACAATGTGAGCTCTGTAGAGACAGGTAATATTGAAGGAAGATGCAATGTATGGGTTGCAGGGCTGCTTTTAGAGGATGGCTCAAGGGTCATAGGGGAAGTATCCTTCAAGTTATCAAGGCTGTTGGTTAGTCAAGTTATCACAATCCTCTTCATTATTGTTTCTACCATAAATGTATCCTTCTATCATGGAAGAATCTGTAAATTGTTCTGTCTACTACATTCACTGACAGATACACAGAGACTTAACAAATTTTTCTAGAGTCTTTTTTCACCCAGTAAATAATTATTGGGCATCTATTATATGCCAGGCAGTAGTCTGGATTCTGAGGATACATCAGTCTTGTATACATCACAGAAATAATCACATTACCTTTTGGTGAGTGGTATAACTAAGGGCTTTAGATGTGATTGTTTCCACCTGGGTGAATGGGACAGCTTTGCAGAAATTATGTCATTTGATCTGAATCTTACAGATTAAGCAGTAGTTCAGCAACAAGGAATGGAAAGGGTAGTATTTTATTCCTCTTGAAATTAACAAACATATAAATGCAAATGAATACATTAATTCCCATGGGAGGTCTCTACAAACCTGAGACTGAAATATTTTCATAGAAAGCCTCTAGAACAATGTATAGAGTGGCTTAGTAAACAAGAACTACTGATCACCTTATCCATTTCACCATTAATAATCGCTTCTGGTAAGTAATGAATACTTATATTCTCAAAATATTTTGAGCAAAAAAGTTCTCAGCTATAGCCTAGTTCAATCCAACTTTTCTGGTAAGACACAGAAAGATTAAATGTCTTATTTAAAAATCACAGTTAATCACTGAAATTAAAAATACTGTAAATAAGTTTCTGACATCCCATTGTTTCTTTCTTCAATATTGCATGCTCTGTTGATGTAAGTCAATAGTTTATGGTTAGCGATGTCCTCTGTAATACGTAAACATGGTACTCTGAGGTCAGAGGTTTAGGTTAATAAAACACAAGAGTGTTGTTATTTATTTTCTGCTTAATATAAAAAGGAATAAAGAACCTGAGGCAGGAAAAGAAATTCCAAAGGTGAGGGACAAGAATGGAGGTAAGTAGGAAAGACCAAGAGCCAGGAGAGCTGGATTTGATTGTGATTCATTCTTGTTAAGTGGTCTTGAATTAGCCATTTGCCCCCACTGGCTTCCATTTCTTCATTTGTAAAATTAAGTCAATAATACCCGGCCATTCATCTGTAAGTCTCTCAGTTTATAAGTGAATATGTGTTGGATTTCAAAAACTACTAATATCGATTAAACATCTTCTGGGAACCTTTTTCATATATGCCCTCCGTTATAACTTGAGCCAGATTCACACAATTGGTATTAGAAGGAGGAGACTGTGTTGCAGAGAATTTATTTGACTTTCCAACAGTCACTTAGCTAGTGGGTTACGAGGCTGCAGTTTGAACACAGCTCGCAAACCCATTGCTTTTTAAAAACCAGTAATACCATTACTTATTCACTTTATCATAGTATTTAAATTTCAAGCATGACCAAATAAACACATGCTTATGCTTACAAACATAAATGCTACTGAAACAAAAGTTTCAGAAAACATTATTCATACTGCATTTCAATATATTATACTTTTGAAATCCTAGTCACAATCCCCTAAACTGATTTTGTAACCAACTAACTCACAAGTCGCAGTTAGAAAATACTGTCTTAGATTACATGACACACATGCTTTTTTCATTAAAAACCCCATTTAAATCAAATGACCCTTAAAGTCCATTCCGGTTCTAAAACTGGACATTTAATACAGTAAGTAAACATGAAGATGCTTTAGAAAATTTAAAGTGCTATATAAATGTGAGGTGGCCATAACACACCCATTTATCACATGTGAGCATCTATATGGACCCAAAGCACTGCAAATTCCACTCATCACTATCTCCATGCCAGAGGGTAAGGGCAGGCATTTTGAGTCTTTAACAGCTCAAGAAAGACTGTCATAAATAGCTGTAATTTGTCCTGACATTTAGAAAGTTGATATCCCAGTGAAGAAGTTATTAGATTGGAGAACTCTGAGAATAAGAGATGCTTAAGCAATGTGACTTCCTTTCATATGCAATATATAGTCTCCACAGAGAATTGGCCAACTTTAATGTCAACCAGAATGTTTATATTCACTCAGAGATCATCTTGGCAATGAAATGTCTTTTACTGACATAAAGTTACAGATGTGAATTTCCTTTTAAAAACAGCTATATAATAATATGGCAGCTTTTTCTTATTATAAATGGAATATTCTAATAAGCATAAATAGCACACAAAGCAACTTTGAAGGCCTTTTTATTAGAACCAGTTTTTATAGTAGCTGAGAAGTTCGCAGAGTAAAAATAATAAAGACATTGATTCAATTCTCCCATTCACATTTAGAGTAAATATTCTAGAGCAATGTTCTTTCCTGTCATAGAAAAAAAGATGCCTCAATGTCTGTGCCCCACCTACCATAGCATGGTTTTCTCGTCTGCAATGAGCCTTTCCCCTCCTACCACAGGGCTAGCTCAGATGCTCTCCCCACTGCCTAGAAAACACCCAGCACCCTACTTTAACTCCTGCTCATCCTTGAAAACTCATTTCAAATATTAATCCCTCTAGCCTCTTCCCTTGGTCACTCCTATAGTTAAACTTTCATGGCACATGCCTCTTTTATTGTTGTGGCTATTAATAGAAGTGTGATTTATTATTTATTTGTCCAATTATTTGATTAAAATGACTCCTGTACTAGATTCAAACTCTAAGAGGACAAGAACTGTGTCTTTTTGGTCACTGTTCTACCCTCAGGGCCTAATAGAGCGCCTGTAACATGCAAAATACTAAGTTAATGTTTTTTGAGAAAGTAAATCGTTCTCTTATGGAGAAGACTCCATCCACTCTCAGTTGCTATGCTTCGTAACCTCCTCCAAATGCTACATCTTTATTCTTTGAAGGCCTTCTACACCAAGGAGCTAATGTTTTATGAGAATAAAATAATCAAGTTAGCAATTATAAATATAATTTTGCTTTTTATTTATTATTATTTTTGAGACAGTTTCACTCTTGTCACCCAGGCTGGAGTGCAGTGTCATAATCTCAGCTCACTGCAGTCTCTGCCTCCCGGTCCAAGCAGTTTTCCTGCCTCAGCCTGCCAAGTAGCTGAGATACAGGCACACACCACCACACCCAGCTAATTTTTGTATTTTTAGTAGAGACAGGGTTTCATCATGTTGGTCAGGCTGGTCTTGAACTCCTGACCAGCCTCCCAAAGTGCTGAAATTACAGGTGTGAGCCACCCTGCCTGGCCTAATTCTGCTTTTTAAGTTGATGACTAAAGAAAGAATCCAAGAGAAAGGGAAAGAGGTTTTGTGTGAAGTTATATGTTGTAGCGTTATCTTAACAATATTATAGAAACAACCTTAATATCCAACAAGAAGGAAGTGGTAAAACAAGGTACATCCATTCAATAGAATGTTATCTATAAATTGAAATGATTAATTATGAACATTATCTTTTAAAAAGAAAAATATTCATAGTAAATTAGGCTAATAAGGACAAAAGACCAAATTATATAGCTGTCTTCTAATATACAAAGCATACATTAATCTAAAAAGATCGATTGGAAAAAAAAACATGGATAAGAAAAGCAACTTGATATGGGAGTGTGATAATTAATATTTTAATTTTATTTTTGTTGTGATATTACTTGTATCAAGAGAATCATTTAAAAATATACATAAATACTCAGAGTCTGACTGTAAAATATTTTTAACCAAAACTTTAGATACCTACTTTGAGAATCCTATAGCATGTTATATGTTGTATATTTTCCAGTGTAAAGAACAATTGGGTCATGCCTTTGAATGAAGACTGTGAGTACCAACAGACTCTCAACCTCATTGCTGGTAACTCTATGATTTATGGCTATTGAATATACCTAAATACAATCCAAAATTAACATTGTTCCAAAAAAAAGATTGTGTCAGCTCCTTGGAATATTACAGCGTGCTTTCAGTCACGTGGTGGTAATGGAGATGGACACGTGCTGGTGTGGAATATAGATGAACTTAGTTGCATTCTGTTTAGAAATCAGCACCTGAGCAGCTCCAAGAATTTGTCCTCTGAGAATTCCTCCCTGATTCCAATTAGGAAGTTAATTCATTACTCAATCAGGTGAGCTCTACCCTAAGAGCGCTGATTCACTGAGGCACACATGGTCACCTAGGACAAGTAAGTTCTTCTGTTATTCATGCCAATAACTGATGTTCGTTTTTGATGTGCCAGACACATCACTGAGCATACCAATATTTCATCCTCACAACAACCCTACGGATTAGGCATTATGATTAACCACGACTTTTTAATTAAAGTAGTTGAGACACCATAATTATTATGTAACCTGCCCAAGCTCACACAGCTAGTAAGTGTTCTAAGTCAGAAACTAAACCTAGAACCCACATATTTAAGCATTACTCCGCAGTACTATGAAAATGTGAGTCTGCAAAACTTAAGAAAAAAAAATTGGCGAGTTAGGAAATAATTGGTTCAATCCTATATTATTAAATTCACATGAAGTATAGAGCTTCCTATACTCCATATATCATCAGAAACAAACTAAAATAGGAGAAAGAAATCCCACATTCACTTCTGCCTGCTGCAGAGCCATGAAAGCATATATGCTGTGACTGTCGAAAAATTGCTCGTCTCATCATTTTCAAAAGTACTTTGAAGCTCTGTGCAATGGCCCAAACACATTCACAAGCCCATGACTTATAGTACCAGATAAATTCCATGGTGTGGGGGAGAGAGGCTCTCTGATGACAGGCACTTCCAGGAAGAAGCATCTGGCTTCAGAATCCTCACTTTACCACTTGTCTTTGCCTTGAAAAACAGCCCATTTCTGAGTCCCTGTGGGACCCATCAGTCACCAGGCAATGGGAGTGCAGTCTCCACTATCCTTAATGTGTAATATCAGCTACAAGAACGGGGACAGTCCCTGTGCTCAGCACTGCCTTGGCTGTCACAGCCAGGGACAGACTTTAAAATGACTCAATAGTGAGACATAAAAATATCAAGGTCATGGACTGATGCTGCATCTGAGGGAGTGGGAGACTTTGTAAACTATGAAAGGTTGAAGGTTAAATTACTACTATTTTTCACCTTTGTCCCAACCAAAAAGACTGTTAACAAGCTGTTAGTAAACATGACTTGTGATAGTGAGAAAAACAAAATCTGAGTAGGGAAATAAACAATTGGTTGACAACAGGAAGAAAACTGGGCTCGAGGCCAAATACCTGCTCATCTCCCTGGAGCTGCAGCTTAGCCTGTGAGAGCAGCACACTCAGGGGCTGAAGACTCCACTGATTTGCATCCCTGTTGCTTCTGCGATGGAGTGGCTTTCAAAAGCGAAAACAAAACACAGGGGAAGAAAGGGTTGAAAGTGAACAGCCAATCATTCTTATGAAAACAAAATTTTAAAACAATCCACATTTTAAGCAAATAAAATTCTGGCAGGAGATTCTTGGGCAGAGAATTTATTATACAAGCATTCTCAATCAACTTCTTTTGTTTCAACTGCTACCCCCCGTGCCCGGCCCAAAGAATGTCTTACTTTCCTTAAAACATGCTAAACTCAACATTATTGAGCAGAAACCTTTTCAATCTTTATCTTAGCTAAGACAGGTGACTGTGCTTTAAGTTACTACAAATTTAGGAAGGGCAAAAAAAAGAAAATGACAATAAAATAAAAAGTGCCGTTTCTCAAAATCAATGAAAGTGACAAAGAATTTTACATAGTCTCAAATCCTGTTGTCCTAACCCTAAAATACTGGTTTTACTTTGAACATTCCTTGCCCATCCACTTTGTTACTTTCTCGGTAAAGAATGACAGAATAACTAAAATGTCTGTGTGTGGTGAGGAGTGGACTGGGGAGAGGAGGAGATAGAAAAGAGGCCCTTTGTGTCACATTTTTGTCCAAGGTCTGAATTACCACTGAGTTATGCTACTCTAAATCCAAAATTTTCACCAGGAGAGTTTTGAAGTGCTCATTTCCCTGGATCTCCACCAGTTTCAAGCCTGTGTTCAGGCAAATGACAATCAACGATCACTTGTTACCTAAGAACTAGGTACTCACTTTTAGGAGTTCCTTCTGGAGCCAGTAAGAGAACTCAACTTCCTTTTTTCCTTTTCTTTTTTTTCGGGAGCCTAGTTCTTTCTCAGTTTGTTCAGGTTTCCAGTCTTAAAAGCTGAGTCAGCTAGAAAGAAGGTGTTTGATACTACAAGACTAGCTACTCCTGATGCAGGTTTCAGCTGCACCCAACTGTTAAAGAATGCTGGGAGGTTTATTAATCAGGTGAAATCACTTCTTCCATTCTGGAAGTGAGCTCACAAAAGTCACTCCCTGCTGTTATAACCCATAGTGATAGTGTGGGGAAGAACAAGATTATTTCACAAAATTCTCACATTATGTCTATTTACATGTTAAACAAATTCACCAGGATTGGACTGTCATAAACATAAATGAATAAACAAAGAAGGAATTAATGTGCCATTACTGATGCTGTGCTTAATTTCAAATCATAGTCTGGTCATCTAATTCTTTTGTGCCAATATTTAACTATATTCAAAGAACCTGTAACATTGTTTCCCAAAGTATAATCTGTAAACGACCTGCCTCAAAAACCCAAGACGCTTGCTGAGAATATAGACTCTGACAGCATCCCAGCTTCAGTGCATCAGAAACTGTAGTGGTGGGATCCGATCTGGGAATACATAGTTTCTTTATAAGCTTCCTGATGTTTCTTAAGCATGCTGATGTGTGATGGTTCTCAAACCTTTCTAAAGTGCATGAGAATCACTTTGAAACATTTAAAATGCACATCCTTAGGGACTGGGATTCAGTACTTCTGAGTTAAGCCCAGCAATCCACATTTTTAGAAAGAACTCTGGTAGTTCTGAAATAGGAGCACACTTTTAGCCACACTGCATAGAGCTTCTAGGTGCTCGACGATGCAAGCAGCTCTACTTCCCAACTCTTCACTACTGATAGGTCTCAGTTTTCTTTCATCTTACAAGTCCTGGCCTTTCCCATTCTCTCTCTGGTTTCTTTCTCAGAGCTGCTTCCCCTCATCCTTTCCATTCCAGGTCAGCCTACTCTATTGATTCAAATGCACAAGGAAGTTTCATTAAGAGTAAAGATATTTCAGTGAATATGCAGCTACAGTAGAGATAAATCACAAATAGAATTCTCATTGTTCAGGATGTCCTTCTCAAATGGATCATGTTGGACTACTTCCTATTGACCTGAAAATCTTGCCACTAGACCCTGAGACTTGGATTATAGTCACAGGGCTCAGTCCCCATAGTCTGCCTTTCAAGTTTAGGTATAGCTAATATGTTCATTTGTACTACAGGCAATTGTGGGATCCAAGCTCTTCTATTACCATTCTTTGAACTCTGTCTAGTCTCCCAGTCCACCACAGTAATTTATGTCCAATTTCCCATTTTTAAACAGTTTTAAACAGTTTTAAACCCTTATTTTACAGTTTTATTTGAAAAATACAGGAAATTTAACACTATAACAGAAACTTGGGGGAAAAAGAAAATTGGGGAAAAATTACAAAAGAATCCTAAGTAATGCATTTATTTTCATTTTACAGACAAGGAACCTAAAGAGCAATGAATATCATCCCACAAGTACTTTTCCATGCATCTATATGTACCTTAATTCATATGCATAGATTTCAACCATGGTTTTGTATGTATGTATGTGATGTTTTCCCTAATAGTCATCAATCCATCTCTCCACTTATTGATTCAGCAGTTTTGCCAAAGCAGGCCTTATGGAGTGAGTGTGTGAAGTCAGGGGAATTGAACCCTCCCTCCTGTGAGGAAAGGGCTGAGTCAACTCATGTTCTCTTTAGTGAAATAATCCAAATTCAGTTCAGAAAGCCTCCATTATGACATTCCCCAGCACCCTTCTTATACTTTAGGTATTGAAGGCAGCTCCCTCCTTTATGGTTGGTTTTAGTAGACAAAGAAACAAAGGAATACAGTATATACGTAATATATATGTATACATACACACACATATTTAGGGGGAGGGAAAGGAGAGGAGGGTCATATAAACCTAAAACAGTTATCACATATCTCATTACTGCCAAATGAGACTGTGTCAGGTTCACAACTATGCCAAAGGTCATGATGAGGTCTGGAGGGAGTGGGTGGACAAGCAGAAAGAACACTTGGGGGGCCGTAGGCAGGTGAAAGATTATTTTATTCAGCAGCAGTTCTCATCAACAGCTTTCTCACACTAGCTCTCTACACTGTTCGCCTGTGTCTCGGCTGTCTGCTCCCACCCTGTGGCCTCTGCTGCCCCCACACCTGCAGCTGTATGGCCTGCTCTCCCTTGGCCTCAGGGTCAACAGCTTAACTCTTTCTCTGGGCACAAGCAATCCAAGCTGTATCCTGGCTCCCCAGGGAGCATCTGCAAATATGGACAGCCCTGACTCTTTCTTTGGACGCCAGCACACCCGCCATGTCAAGCCATGTTGAGCTGAGCCGAACCCCAAGAGCCATGTCTCTTGTGCACAGTATCAACAGGGCAGTTATACCTTTTACAGCAATAGCGGCTCAGAGCCAAGTATGAACTTACACAAACAAGTTATATAACAAGTGGAGGTGCACACTCACGCACCAAACTCGCTTGGATATCCACCTTGGCCTATTCCTTGACCAAAGCACATCCATGTACCTTACACTCCACCCCCTAGGCTGAGGGAGACATAGGCCCTGGACACACAGGTTTTATACACAGGTTTGGCACACAGGCCTGGCATATAAACTTTGGGCACACAGGCCTGATACATACACATAGGCTCTGGGCACACAAGCCCATCACATACATAAGCTTCAATAAACTGCTCGGCTATTGGCACAGATTACCATAGGTGTTGCAACCTTGGTGATTACTGTTCACATTGCCCTGAGTGCAGCTCATTAGCTACTTTGCCTACACCTGATTTTAACCTGTATGGTGTTAGTACTAGGCTGGACTGCGGCAGCAATCCAGGCAGCAGTAGCTCCCTGCCTACACATATCTGTGTACCAAGCCCTATTAGGAATGGGAGAATGCCCTTCCTAATAATGAAGGCTTAGGGTTTAGGGGTGCCTCAGGCCCCATGGCCTTACTTGGCATTAGGACTTACAGGTCCCAAGACTTCCTGTAACTCTGCTGCTAAGGGACTTGTAATCAGTGTACTTTACTGCTGTAAGTAGGCTCTCCACTTTGCTAAAGTGGATGTCTGTGCTGTCCCAGTCCATGGGGTCATTACCCACGAGTGTACCCACCCCACTGTTGGGAAAGTTGTCTGCATGGTGATTGTAGCCATTCCTGCCATGCTCTTATGAGCCTGAAGGGCAGTATATACAGTTACTAACTGCTTTCCTAGTCCAGGGGGTGGTTATCCATGAACACACCCATCCTATTATTACTAACTGCTTCTGTATCAAGGAATACTGGAGCTCAGCTCCCTTGCATAATTGGGACCAAAAGCCTACTGGCATACTCAGGCACTCATGCACTGCCATAGGCCCTAACTGAAACTATCTGTGGTCACATGCACATCTAGCTTAAATGGGCACCTCTGATCAACTACCCATAGGGCTTGTGCTTGCTGAATAGCCTACTTGGCTACCAGGAAGGCTGTCTCAGCTGCATCATCCCAATCCCAGGCAAGAAGGGCATTGCTGCTTCTAAACCTGCAAGAGAATCAGAAGTGAATATAACATTATTAACAAGACCATGACATATGGTTGGGCTATGCATAAAAGCCCTGAAGCAACACTGTGAAAGTCTGTCGTCACCCTCCCATGAAGGCAAACTGTTCCTGGCTCTCTGGAGCAATGTCAATGGAGAAGAATGCATTAGCCAAGTCCCATCACAAAGTGGTACTGTCCCAGTTCCATTGTCAAACAGGCATCAAGTCTATGATGGAAGGTCCAGCTGCATGCAGAGGGGATGTTGCTTTATTCAGTTCCTGATAATCCACTGTCATCTGCCAAGTTCCATCAGGCTTTTTGACTGGCCATACTAGAGAATCATAGGGGTTATGGGTGCACCTCCTCTAACTTCTTATTAGTCTCAGTTATCTCTGTGTGCTCCCCCCCACCCCCCAGTAAACGGTATTGACGAGTGGAAGTAAGTTGTTGGGGTTGTGGCAGAACTTGGGGCTGGTGATGTGTATGGAGTACTGGCTTTACTACACGAACCAGGATTCCAAATTCTCTGGCTGTGGTGTGTAAGTCCAGATCATGCAAAATGTCCACCCCCAGAATATATTCAGGTATAGGAGAAACATACAGAGTGTACAGGTGGGTAGCAGAGTAGCCAATGCCAATATGGATTCACCATCACAGACTGGCCCCCATAACTGTCAATGAATGCAGCTTTTCCCAGAAACTTATCCAGGTTCCCATAAACTAGACTGCAGTCTGCACCAGTATCTACCAGTGCTAGGACCCGCTGTACATTAGTAGGGGACCAGAGGATTGCCAGCTCCACATATAGCCTCCAGTTGTCCAGTTCCCCCGAGTTGGGCACCTCAGCCAGTTCCCTAATCAAACAGGAAAGGCCTAATGTCTTCTCCCATCTGCAAATAGTCCTTGAGCTGAAGTTTCCATGTGGGGCTGGGTTGAACAACATTGTCTTGCCCCTCCTTGGGCATTCTTCAGAATTGCAGCTCTGGGGACGATTGCCTCCACAGAGCCAACAGCATTCCATTGGGTTGCCTGTCAATTTTCTCCCTAGCAACCCCAGCTGCAAGTAAATCAATCCACATCCGCATGTGGGTCACCCGCTTGGGCCCCTTTTAATCTCGTGGATGGTTACTTGTGAAGGGTGCACCTTCCATTTCTTTATGGCGTGGACTCCCAGGTCCCGCCAATGGCCTTCTGCCTCCCCAAGGGCTGCCATAGCAATAGTCACTTTGTGTATGTGGTGTCTTACATACGGGGTGAGAACAGCAGCTAGAGAGCCAAAGCATCCGGGGGTGCTGAACTCAGCACAAGATCCCTCATAAGGGAGGTAACGCGTTCATCATCTGGCCCCAGATATTCCGATCAAAGAGCCTGCTGCATATCGCATATCCGTCTCCCGGAGCACCTGCACCAAATCAGTATATGATTGCCATTTACTCACAGTTTCTGGGGTCTCTCCGGCATCATTCCAAACAGTCCGTATGGCTGCCATTAGCCACTTGATTTACATGTAGTCACCTTGCCCTTGTGTCAACCGTTGGCACAGCTGCAGCCGCCGATGAAGGAAAGGGTGAGTTGTGATAGAAGCCAGATTCTCCATCTCAGAGGCGGAGCAAGAAATGCTATCAGCTCCTTCAGACGCTGCCAGACTGTTTACCTACTTCCCTCAAATCAGTGGGGGTATAAGCACTATAAGAGGTATGTGCCACCACTGTGAGGGGTCCTGGGATCTCCCCTGGGGTCCCACTGGCTGCTCATGTTCTACCTTCTGATGGATCACAGGGTGATCCCGCAGTGGAGGAGCCTTCTCCTCAGCATCAGACTGAATGGGAGTATCCCGCCAGGAGGATGGGCTCAAGGCCGGGCTGACAGCTGTTGCTAACTCCTGTTCCTGGCTATTTATCTGGGCCTCTAAATGCCCTGCTTGCACCTGGAGGTCCCCCACCCCCAGGTCCTGCTCCAAGCTTGCACTTGGGCCCCCAGGGTCTCAGCTTGTGCTGGGAGGTCCCTTACCTGTGGAATTGAGCATGTACTTCCTGCAGTGCTGTCAGAAACGCCCATCCGACGCTGCCAGCAAAGGTGCATTCCTTCTTGGTGCTGTGTGCTCGCACACTTGCAGGAGACCTCTCCACTGCCTCCCGCGTTTCCATTGGGGCTCATCCAAGCAGCACCGCTGCCCCTGGGTACAGCCCGTGCTGCAGCCACATAGCTGACCCAGGAGCCCTCAGGGGCCAAAGACCTACCCACTTCATCCTGCCAACGTCGCAATTGTCAGGTACATGACTACGCCAAAGGTCATGTTGAGGTCTGAAGGGAGTGGGTGGGTGAGCAGAAAGAACACTCGGGGGGTCGTAGGCAGGTGAAAAATGATTTTATTCAGCAGCAGCTCTCATCAACAGCTTTCTCACACTAGCTCTCTACACTGTTCGCCTGTATCTCGGCTGTCTGCTTTGGCTCTGTGGCTCCTGCTGCCCCCACACCTGCAACTGCATGGCCTGCTCTTCCTTGGCTTTAGGGTCAGCAGCTTAACTCTTTCTCTGGGCACGATCAAGCCGAGCTGTATCCTGGCTCCCCTCTGTCTGCAAAGATGGAAAGCTCTGACTCTCTCTTTCTTTGGGCGCCAGCGCACCCACCATGCCAAGCCATGTTGAGCTGAGCTGAGCCCCAAGAGCCATGTCTCTTGTGCACAGTGTCAACAGGGCAGTTATACCTTTTACAGCAATAGTGGCTCAAAGCCAAATATGAACTTACACAAACAGGTTATATAATAAGTGGAGGTGTGTGCTTGCATGCCAAACTCAGTGAGTCATGCAGGCCTGGGTATCTGCCTAGGCCTATTCCTTGACCAAATCACATCCACATACCTCACAGCCTGACATCAACAAAAAGATAATAAAAACCTCCTGGGGGGTTAAGTGACAACATGGATGTAGCAAGAAGGGAAACGGCACACATTTAAGTGTTACATATGTTTGGCAGAGTTCAGGCCAACACCTGGGTCCTGCACTTGCCAGATAAGTAGCTAAGGATACTCAAAAAAAAAAAGTTTTTAATTCAAGCAGAGCTCCATACCACAGTTTTCCTTTAAGTCCTGTGGCCGGCAGGCACAGTTTCCCTACCACCAGGAACAAAAACTTTGGCTCCAAGGCAAATTAAAAAAAAAAAAAAAGTATTTCCACTTACAACATGAAAATACAGAAACTTCATCAAAGAAAGAAAACTATCCAAGAAGCCTACTTCCAGCAAAACCGAGGTAACACTGCTTTCTCTGCATTCAGTGCTCAAGTGGTTCTCTGTACAATGTGTTCTTAAAAAATATGTCCACTTGACTGACAGGTGCAATATATTGATGGATAAACTCAACATGAAACGCAATAGTTCAAAGAAAGAATTAAAAAGAAGTAAGGGAAATAAGGGTTTTGGATAAATTAGCTTAAAAGGGGGTTGTCACCAGACTTAGAATACTCTTGGCTCGCTGCAACCTCCACCTCCCAGGTTCAAGAAATTCTCCTGCCTCAGCCTCCCGAGTAGCTGGGACTACAGGCATGCACCACCACACCCAGCTAATATTCTTAGTAGAAACGGGGTTTCACTATGTTGGCCAGGATGCTCTCGATCTCCTGACCTCGTGATCTGCCCACCTCAGCCTCCCAAAGTGTTGGGATTACAGGCGTGAGCCACCATGCCCAGCCACTGTTTCATTTTCACATTACCTTCTTGAGCCTGTCTCCTCACCCCTAAAATGTGAAGTAGGATTCTATCAGCAGGAGAATCACGTCTTGGTGCTTCAGGGGTTACACTACATTTTGATTCATATTTCATTGTTAGATATATCATTTAATATGTGCTGATATGGAATAAAATCTCTATGACAAAATGGCTAAAAAAAAGCACAGTGCAGAAAAGTGCTCCGATATTGAATTTTAAGAAGTGATACACATAAATAACTCATATATGTTGGGCATTTCTGCAAGAATAAGGAGAACACTAGCAATGGCAATTTTCTGTGAAGAGTAGGACTTTGGCACTCAGGAAGTGGGTCTTGGTAGTCTGCCTTTGGAGGGAAACTTAGTTTACATTGAATATACTTTTATCACTTGGATTTTTATTATGCATATAAGTTTTTGATAAAACAATATTATTTATACCACTATATAGTGCATATATATAAACAAACCACATATACAAACGTGTTTATAGATATGTTGAACCAATGATTAATAATGTTTATGTTAACAATAAAATCATCTGTAATATTCTTATAATTTTGCTAATGTGACCTAAATTAGCATGTATCATTTGTGCCATAACACTCAACTAATGCTAAATATAATTAAGTATTCTAAAACAGCAATATTTGAAAAAATGTATAAAACCAAATATTTAGATACACTTTTTTTTTTTTTTTTTTGGAGAAAGGTTCTCATGCTGTCACCCAGACTGGAGTGCAGTGGTGCAATCTTGGCTCACTGCAGCTTCAACCTCCCAATCTCAGGTGATCCTCCTTCTGCAGTCCCCCAAGCTGGGACTACAGGTGCACATCACCATGCCTGGGTTTGTATGTTTTGTGTTTGTTTGTTTGTTTGTACAGACAAGGTTTTCCATGTTGCCCAGGCTGGTCTAGAACTTCTGGGCTTAAGTAATCTGTCCACCTCAGCCTCCTAAAGTGCTAGGATTACAGGCATGCATACTACATTTTTAACATAATGTATATTCGCCAAAGGGTTGTGTGCTGCTAGCCTGACCATTTTTGTGTGTGTAAGCCCTGGAATAATGTAACTACTATTAAGTCTAAGAGTGTATTTGAACTTGTATATATGCCATTACTTAGAAACTTTACAGTATTCCCTAAGTCTTTCTTCTAAAATGCAAGTCTCTGTAAGGTTGCTGGGGTAAAAATAGGACAAACAAGAAAAGTAGGACAAAAAAAAGAGCACCCATTAAATGATAAGGACACATGCATGTTCCTGATATGCTGTGGACAATGAGTGGGCACCTAACACTGAACAGGGACAATATTTCTAAGCCCCTATTCTCCTCTTACGTTGACATTTATAAGAAATGCTAACAAGTGGTAGAATATTCAACAGCTAAAGGATAATTTTCCCACTGCCCCTCTTTCTGACGACTCAGTAATTGCAGTAAATCCTAAAACTTCAAGATACATGTATTTAAAATATTATCTATGAAAATTAGTAATTTCTAAATTCTAACTAGAATAAAACCAGAAACAAATTAAATATCAAGGGTGATGTAATCTCCAAAATGGCTCTGTTTATTATTTTGCTTTTATTTATTTTACTCATTTATTCAACAAATATTTAAGTAGCATCATTTATGTTAAGCATTGTGCTTGGAACTGGAGATATAGCAGCAATGAAGATAGATAGAGACCTTGCTCTCTGCTAAAGGAGAAATACCTGAATAATTCTTTAGATAATAATAAATGACTTTTATTTATAAAGTTCATAAGTTATATGCCAGACACTTTCATATGCATCATCTCAGTCAGTAACTATAGGAACCTTTTAATAATAGCATTATTATCTCCACATTACATATGAGGAAACTGACTCCAAAAGAGAGGTAAGTGACTTGATCAAGGTCCTTAACAAGAAAATATAAGAGGAATACTCAATTCCTGGGGCAAATTTGAAGAAGAGCTCTTCCCATCTGGCTTTCTCCGCTATATCATACATCATCTGTTCTATTAGTCTGCTCAGTGCTGATCTTCTATTACAAATATTTACTTGTATTAAAAATATTTATTTCAAAAATTAAATATATCCTTTCTTTTTGGTACATTGTGTTTTAAGAATTTACATCAACCATCAAAGAAAATAGGGAAAACCATGAAGTGAACTTCACTATATTAATACCTCTTGATATTTGGTGTTGTTTGCATAAAACAGAAATATATTCTAAGTTAAAAATAATGACATTATCATAAGGATATTTGGTAGTTCATACACCCAGAGAAAAAGTTCAGAAACAGGCTTTGGAAGAAGCAGAAAACGGAATAGCACCAGGGTTCTCAGTTGCAAAAAATCAACCAAACAAACAAAAACAATCTCTTCTGTGTTGATATGGTTTGGATCTGTGTCCCCACCCAACTCTCACCTTGAATTATAATCCTCATGCTATACTCCCCACGTGTCGAGAGAGGGGGGTTGTTGGATTATGAGGGTGGTTCCCTCATGCTGTTATCATGATCGTGAGTGAGTTCTCACGAGACATGATGTTTTAATAAGTGTTTGGAAGTTCTTCCTTCGCTCTTCTCTCCTGCCACCATGTGAAGAAGGTCCTTGCTTCCCCTTCGCCTTCCGCCATGATTATAAGTTTCTTGAGGACCTCCTCAGCCAAGTGGAATTGTGAGTCATTTAAACCTCTTTGCTTTATAAATTACCCAATCTCAGGTAGTATCTTTATAGCAGTGTGAGAATGGACTAATACAGGGTACTGGGTATGGCCATCTGAAAGAATTGGCAACAACCATTTTAGCCCTTGAGTCACTCCACTCAAGATTCAGTTCCTGAAGGGAAAATTCAATTGTCCTGGCTGATCCCTTGGCTAGGAAAGTTGGGACATCCTGACTGACAGTTCCATCTCTATGCCATGCAAAAAGGGAGACAGGGGCCATTTATTAGAAGAAAAGAAGAATAGTTGCTAGACAGATTCCTCAGATGCTACCTATGCACATATTGTTAAAGTGGATGCTGAGTGTCATAATTTTGTGGAAATCACAGGCAGGAATGCAAATAGTCCATGTTGGATTGCCAGACCTAGTGCAGTAGTTGGGATATTCATATAACTCAATTACAGAGACTTCTTTTTTTTGAGACAGGGTCTTACCCAGGCTGGAGTGCAGTGGTGCAATCACAATTCACTGCAGACTCCACCTCCCGTGCTCAGATGATCCTCCCACCTCAGCCTCCCTAGTAGTTGGGACTACATGCATGCACCACCACACCCACCTAATTTTTTGTAGGGACAAGTCTTTGTCATGTTGCCCAGGCTTGTCTTGAACTTCAGGACTCAAGGGATCCTTCCTTCCGCCTCGGCCTCCCAAAGTGCTGGGATTACAGATGTGAGCCACTGTGCCAAGCCTATTGCAGAGACTTTTAATGGACTCCCAGGGTTCCCTTAGTCTTTAAACACCTCATCCTAGCAAGAGCTTGGGATGATAGATATTTACATATTCTCTAAATTTGTATTACAGTGTCTGTTATTTCAATCTGCTTAGTATGATAAAAGTAGGGACCTGCCCTCTATTTTTTTAAGATATATGAAGTGATGTTTTAAGATACATATACGTTGTGAAATAATCACCAAAGTCAAGTTAATTAATATATCCATCACCTCACATAGTTACCTTTGTGTGTGTGGTGAGAACATTTAAGATCCACCCTCAGCAAATTTCAAGTGTAGAATACAGTAAGCTATAGTCACCTTACTGGACATTAGAGCTCCAGAACTTACTCATCCTACACAACTAAAACTTTTTGTACTCTTTGACTAACATCTCCCCACTTCCCCCAAACCCCAGTCTCTGACAACCACCATTCTACTCCCTGATTTTATGAGTTATATTTTTTTAGATTCTACATATGAATGAGACCATGCAGTATTTGTCTTTCTTTGCCTGGCTTATCTCATTTGGCATAATGTCTTCCAGGTTCATTCATGTTCAGGATTTTCCTTATTTTTAGACCAAACAATATTCCATTGTGTGTGTGTGTGTGTGTGTGTGTGTGTGTGTATAAAGTAATATAATATAAATGTAATATATATGATGTAATATATATATAAAGATGAAATCTTATACATTCATCTGCCAAAGGACACTTAAGACACTTAGATTGTTTCTATATCTTGGCTATTGTGAATAACACTGCAATGAACATGAGAGTAGAGATAGCTCTGTGAGATACTGTTTTCATTTCCTTTGACTATACCTGTAGTGGGATTGCTGGATCATATGGTAGTTCTGCTTTTAATTTTTTTAGGAACCTTCATATTGTTTTCCATAATAGTTACACTACATGCCTTCTATATTTTAAAACCTAAATTTAAGCAGAGTTTCGTGTGTTATGCATTCATTGTCCCACAAATATAAGTCATATCTGCTTGTGATTTTCTGTCTATGCATGCCTCAATTCCAAGGGCCTTGGAATGTCTATTTTCCTTAGAGAGATTTAAAAAACATATCCAACACTTACTGTGTACTGTTACAGTTCTTATTCACTTGTCTCATCAATCCACAACATCTCTAGGTTGGAACTAATATTATAACTATTCTTCAGATGAATAAAATGAGGCATCATAAATGCTAAGTAACTTGCCCAAGGTATCATAACTAATTAATGGTAGAGCCAGGGTATAAACACAGAAGCTCATTCCAAAATGTATGCTCATGCCCATAAAAACGTGGAGTCTTTTCTCAATGATCTGATTTGAGGTTGATGAAAATAACATTTTATTCAAGAAACAAAGCTTGAGATGTCAACATTTTAAGGTTTTCCTATAAGGTTCAGAATATCGTACTTTGTATGTTTGGAATTTTCCAAAATAGAATATTACTTTATGAAAGTAATATGATGATATCCCTCATGACCTGGAGGCAAACAGAAAAGAGTTAGTTCAGCAAACACTAAAACAACGGTTTTGTTCATTTTTAATGAAATTATTTTTATGATGATATCTTCTATTTGTACAGGGCAAGGGCACAGTGCATACAGATAGAAATGTAAATGAGATTTATTTTTTCTTTATAATATTTGTATTACAAATTAGTATGCTTTATAATGTACATTTATGTATATAAATTATTTTGGATATAACAAATGTTTTATCACTTGAGTAACAAAGGAGTAAAGTTAAAATCCCATAAATTCCTCAAATGCTACTTAAAGAAATTATTTGATAAATATGGTACTATTCTGAAATGGAAACTGAACCAAGAGAGTCTACCATCTCAGCAGGAAGGTTGAGTTTTCCCCAACCAAAGGGTTTCCTCATTGAACATCCAACAAGATTAAAAATCATAATTCTAAGCCTTGCATATGGCCAGGTAAACTAGTCAATCAATAAGCCAGCCAACCAATTAAAAATTATTAGGTGTGTGTGATATTCATATTAAAGAGCCACTGAAGTTCAAGTTTTTTGACCTTCTATGTCCCTGCACAATGTCACTGTACTTCATATCATAATTCCTTTTAATATTCTTCCAAGATCTAAATACTAATTGCTCTCTATCTCAGATGGAAATTTCAATATCTTCCTTTATATTCACTATTCCACAACACCAATGTAGCTGTCAGAAATGTTTTCAGTCATTAAGTAACTTCTCATTCACAGCAAATTAGGTTATACATATGGCTTTTTGTCCAACCTAGACTTGAACACAGCCCTTCGACATCCAATTTTCCGAGAAGATACTGTCTACTGCCTGCTTTCCTTATCCTACTTTCAGGCTACAGAACATTGTCAGAGTAGGTCTTGAACAGTCGTGTCACTGATCTGATCATTGTGAACACCTTGGAGATTATGGGAATTCTCACTCTGTTGATTTGGCTGAGGGCAATGGTAGTGAAAAAGGACAAAATGATCTGATTGGCCTTGTGGCCATCCAGTTCCACATGGAGATATTGTCACAATCTTAAATTAGTGAATAGGGCTTTGATTGGATTTGTGTTGCTCTGGTTGGATTTCAAATTCAGAAAACTTAATTAGAATGGAAATCATTTTCTCTTGAGAGATTAAACCCTGAAATATTTCAAATGACATTTGATGGATGTGCTTCTGATTTATTTTGATAGGCTCCATCAAGGAATCGTGTTATGTCGATCAATATGTCTGAGCCCTTTTATTTACACCAGGAAATTGTAATATGTTACATCTGCTGGGATCAAGCCAATCTTGAAATCTGAGATGATCTGATGTTATGCAGTCTGCATTAGTTTTGCAGTTCCAATATGGAGACAAATATCTATATGTCACCATAATGTATTTGAATTTTTAATGACTATTTTATCCTCTGTGTTGGAGAATATGTTTTAGACAAGCAAATAATTACATTGGCATTATCTTGTCTTTATTTCAAACAGGATCAAAATCCAAATTGACTGTATGATCATCACTGGCATCTCCCAAAGCTGCTTTCATCAGAAACTATGTCCCAGCATTCCAGCCCCACCACTGTCCCTACCAACCCTTTGAAGCTTCTACTTCTGAATTTTTCCTCCATCTGGTCTATCACCCATTCTTATGCCATTATTTTCTTCCTTCATACCTTGTATTATTGCAAAATGAATTTCACTGGCCTTTTTGCTATTGTTGATATCAGAATCCATTTGATGCAGTACTCACCAAGCATTTTGAGCCCCCTAAACCTTCTGAAGACCCCTTACCAATCTGTTTCTGTATTGGCTTCTATCATTCCAAATTTTTTGCTTCTGTTGGTATTGACAATGAATTATATACCCCCTTAAGCACTATATTCCCACTGCCTTGCATGTAGAAACTGTTTAATATGAGTTAATGAAATAAGTTATTGAATAAAGCAGACTTGCTAGTCTCAATATTTTATAGTTCCCATCCGTCATTACAGGTGTTTTCTTCTCTCCCTAATTACTCCTTCTACTACTATGTTTGTTTTCTGCTGCTTTAAACTATTTATGTTAAGTCCTTATGTTCTGCAATCACTAACTGATAGGTTATTCCTTTTTTCAGTACACTTACTGACCATATCAGTCTTCTTTCTCTTCCATTACTGCCAGATGTTGGCCTCAACTGCCAGCTCTGTTGAGGCAGAAATTTGGCTGCAACCTCCTTCAATCTGTCTGTCTCCTGTATCTAGGAAGGTATACCTAGGTGGGATTAGGGTTACGGAGTATTAAAGGATCATAGAGGACAAGGAGAATGGTTCCTAAAAAGAGCCCATTTGGACTAGAAGGGAAAACTAGGATGAGGAAAGGATTTTTTATGAAACAAATTTAAGTATTATTATATGCTATGAGGAAAGAACCAAAAGAGTAGGATATATTGAAAATATTGAAGAAAAAAAGTATGCCTGAGAGAACATGATCTTAAAGGATATATGGAGAGGTGAAAACTAATGCACATGTGGTGGTATTAGTCTTAGGATAAAGGTCATTTCTTCCATTGAGGAAAATGGAAATGGGTAATAACTTAATTTTGTAGATAGATAGGAATCCTCAATTTTCACCATAAATAAAAAAAGTGGTCTGCTGAGATAAGTCAGAGATAAGAGAGACTTGAAGAGAGGAGTGAAAACATGAAATAGTCAATTGCCTTTAAACTTTCATTCATGAGAATATCCAAATGTCTTGGGTGCAGTAAACATGCACTCTCAAATTTCTGATGGCATTATAAATTGGCAAAATGTTTTTGGAAATCAATTTGGCCTCAAAAATATTCATATGTTTGACTCCATTGACTATTTCTCATAAAATAATTTACAATAAACACAGAGTTTATATACAAAAATGTTAATTTCAACATTATTCATTATAAGGAAAAATCCTGGAAGCAACCTAATTGTCTATAGATAGAGGAGGGACTAAATAAATTATGGCACATCCAAGTAATAGAGATCTACCAGCTGGGCATGGTGGCTCACGCCTGTAATCCCAGCACTTTGGGAGGCCGAGGCAGGCAGATCACCTGAGGTCAGGAGATCGAGACCATCCTGGCTAACACAGTGAAACCCCATCTCTACTAAAAAAAAATACAAAAAAAAATAGCTAGGAATGGTGGCAGGCACCTGTAGTCCCAGCTACTTGGGAGGCTGAGGCAGGAGAATGGCGTGAACCCGGGAGGTGGAGCTTGTAGTGAGCTGAGATCGTGCCACTGCACTCCAGCCTGGATGACAGAGTGAGACTGCATCTCAAAAAAAAAAAAAAAAAAAGAAATCTATGAAGACATTAAAATGATGCTTACTAAGAATCTTTAATTTAATGGAGAAATTCTTTTTATAAAAAATAAACCCACGACTATTATGTTAATCGAATATAATTAAACATAGAAGAAAATGAATAAAAATCATAAGTGTATAGAATAAATATTATACTTTATATGTGTTTTTGAGTATTTTCCACATTTTTAGAGATATATGTTACTTTTGTTATGAGAAAATACATACCAAACTTTTAAATTCATCTTTTGGTAATTTATCAAGACTAATGTTGAAAAGGAGGAAAAAAAAATGAATGTACATTAAACCCTTATGGAAAAAGAAGATAAAGCAGGGAGCATGAAGTGCCTATTCCTGTAGCTCAATTGATTAACAACATAGTACATTTTATGAGTCAGTATTACAAATGTACAAAATCAAGATTGCAGATTTGGGACCCAGATCTGTTGAACTCTCTGAGATGTGACATTGATCTGAGTCTTTAAAAGTTGGATGATTTAAAGTAGAAGATAATGCATTTTTGGCCCACAGTGAAAAAAAAAATAGAAGTTTGATGAACACTGGGCCTCTATTTTTATACTGCAATATCCCCTGAACATCCTACGGTTGCCCTCCTTGGAGGAATTGTGTAGCTACAGTGATTCATAATCCCCGCCATATCTCACTGGTTTCCTAACAATGAGTCCAAACAGCAGTTGCTATTTGTCATTACTCTTGCTTTTACTATTGTTTACAGTAAATAAACATTTCTCTGTCACCATGGCTAGTAAAGCTAAAAGAAAAGATAATCTGAAAAGCCCATATGTTTCAAGAAAAATAAAGAACATGTTTAATTGTTTAAGTACAGAATATTCCTCTGTGTCTGATATTCATACATCAGGCCCTCTTCTCCAATTTTTATAACTTGCATGGCTATCCTAAACACTTATGTCTGCAATCCTGGAATAAGTCTGGGGACACATTATTGTTAATAACATAAACTGCTTACTATATTTTAATACTAAAAAATTATAATTCCTTATTAAATCCATAGGGTATCATTCTAGTCCCTCATTAATTTTGAATTAAATAGATGTACTCTTTGCGGAATAATGTGATTGAAGATTGAGGGGGTATTTTAATAGTAGGATTCAGGCTTGACTTTCTGGAGGATTTTCTACACAAAGATGAAATAGGATATATGTTATACTAATCTGATGACAATATAAAATAAAATATACATATGGCAGAAAACGAAGAGCTTTCTCTAGGGTGGGGTAGTTATCTGTTGGGGAGACGGGACTTGAACCATGCAGAACTGGGTGAGACTTTCTCATGGGAAGGACAATAGCAAAGATAAGAAACCAAAAAGGAACCATCTCAGAAGCAGAAAGACTGCCAGCATTTTGGGAAGCCGAGGCGGGCGGATCACCTGAGGTCGGGAGTTTGAGACCAGCTTGACCAACATGGGGCAACCCCTCTCTACTAAAAATACAAAAATAGCCAGGCATGGTGGCGCATGCCTGTAATAGCAGCTACTCGGGAGGCTGAGGCAGGAGAATCGCTTGAACCCGGGAGGTGGATGTTGTGGTAAGCCGAGATCCTGGGCAACAAGAGTGAAACTCCATCTAAAAAAAAAGTAGAGAGACTGGTTTTTCAGCTAAGTGTTCATTTTGGTGAACAGTGACTAAAAAGTTTGCATAAGAAGAGTGAGTTAAGAAAATTGGTCTCTTGAAATTCAGGAAGAGAAGTTTGGAATGTAATTCTTTTAGAAAGCAAAGCTACTGCATGCTTTTGAACACAAGAAGTTGATTTTCAAGAAGTTTAATTTGGAAGGAAAGTGGTTTGAAGGAAGCGATTAGAGACAAAGAGGAAAATGATGTGTTTATAACAATTTAGATTTATTCAGAGAGTCAACAGATTCTTGCAGAGCACTTGTTATGAGATGCTGTCTATTAGGCATTAAGGATACACAATAATCAAATTCTTTGACCTCAAAGAGCTTATATTCCAGTGGACACAGGCAGATAATAAACATATACATAAATAAGTGCAATAGTGTAACAGGATATAGTGCACAGAATACTGATGGTGTTAATATAATCAGAGAATGCTTCTCTGAGATGTGACATTAATCTGAGTCTTTAAAGATGAAAATGAGGTTACTATATGGAAACACATTGGAAGAATGTCCAGCCAGTAGAGATAAGCACAAAACCCTCAAGAGGAAGTGAGCATGGTGTGGGAGACAGTTGGGGATGAGGTGGGGGGCAGTGTATGGAGAAGTGTTGGTCAAAGCGGACAGACTTTCAAATGCAAGATGAATGAGTTCTGGGACTCTAATGTACAGCATAGCGAATATAGTCATAGTTATTACCAATAACACTGTATTGTATACTTGAAATTTGTTATGGAAGTAGATACTAAGTATTCTTATTTTTTTTTAAATTGGAATATTAGGTGATAGATGTGTTAAGTAGCTTAATTATAGAATCATTTCACAATGTATACATATATCAAATTATCATATTGTACACCTTAAATACATACACATTTTGTCAATTATACCTCAATAAAGCCAGAATAAAAACCTACTAACTTTAAAATGGCCCAGTCAATAGTCAGCTCCCTGCTCCCTTGGGGAGCCAATACCTTTTGATTCTTTTCTCATTTACTAGGGAATCAGAAGAGATCAGGGTAACCTCCCTCTTTAGGCTACTGTTTGGGGAAATGTTTGATTTTTTTGAAGAATATAGCTATTAGGAGAAAAAAAAGTGTGTTAGTGTGTATGCGTGTGTGTGTGTGTGTGTGTGTGTATGTGTCTGGAAAAGAATTTCAATAGACTTTTAGAATCAGTTAGGTCAAGAAAAGCTGCACTCAATAATCTTACCATCTTACCCTGATCATTTCAAATAGTTTCACTAGCACCGTATTTAAAAGATAAGCATGACTGGTTTAAACATAATTGAACAGTCCCAACTTTAACAGTAGAAGATGATGATGATGATGATGATGATGGTGGTGGTGGTGGTCATTATCTCTGTATAAAAGGAGAAAGTCTGCATTTTTAGGACTATGTGCACCAGCAGGAGGAAGTAATGTAGAAGATCTTATATTGAACTATCAGCATGGGTCTCACAGCTGGAAGAGTTAGCCCAATAAGAGAACATTTGTATAGAGCAGCATTTTTATCACAAGATGCCAGTGCTCAGCAAGGTTTTTATCATACAAAATCAAAGGACTTAAAATACTCAACTAGAACTACAGTTATCAAGACCAAGAGTTTTTCAAAGTACAACATCAATCCCCCAGGATTTTTAGTAGGGGTTAGATAGAAAATGAAGGCAGTCGGGGCATTCTCAGAGAAAATAAATCTGGAAAGTGTCAAGGTAAAGTTAAATGGATTTTTTAAATTACAGCACATAGAAGAACTTTTAATATGCTAATACACTTTCTGATTTTCCAAGAAAGGGGTCTACGTAGAGTGTCATTTAAGGGATAGCTTCTCATCAAGGAAATTCAGGAAAAGTGGCCAAAATGGCATTGGGTAAGGCCTGAATAGATGATGCTATAACCGTGTGATGACCTTGTGGATCAATTCAGTTGAGTTGTAATGTATTGCCATTTAAATGTATGTATAGCCAGGTTCCATGGCACACGCCTATAATACCGGCTATTTGGGAGGCTGAGATGGGAAGATCACTTGAGGCCAGGAGTTCAAGACTAGCCTAGACAATATAGTGAGACCCCCATCTCTACAAAAACAAGGAAAAGATAAAATAAATGTATGTATAAAATTATTGTTGCTATCCATGTACTTGAAAAAGTTCCCAAAGCATCAAGTAGTATAATGAGAGATGACTGAGCTGCTAATCAGGAGGTTGGATCTTAATCTCTATTTTTACCATTTTCTGGATCCAGTCCATTGGACCCCATTGAGGATTCACTGATTCTTTCATTTATTCAATGAGCTTGATTGTCTCCTCTGTGTGAGACAAGACTTCTAGATGCTAGGGATATAGCAATAGACAAGAAAGACCAAGTCCTTGACCTCATAGAACTTACATTCTAGTGAAGAAGACAGATAGTAAATAAACATATAGTTTCACTGTGACCTCATAGAACTTACATTCTAGTGAAGAAGACAGATAGTAAATAAACATATAGTTTCACTGTTGGATAAGGTATTATGAAGTGAGGGAGGAAAGCAGGGTTCAGTTACTTTCTCTACAAAATGAGGAGGCTGGACTCTGTCAGTGATTTCCACAGTCTTTAAGTAATTACATGTAACAGAAAACCTCAGTAACCTAACTATGTTGGCTTCCCAAATAGAAGTTTATTTTTCTCATTTGAGAAAAAGTTAGGAGGTAGGTCATCCAGGACAGGTAGAGTAGTTTCATGAGGTCATCAGTGTCCCGGGTGTCTCTGATGTTTCTATTCACCTTAGGGTGTGGTTTTTAATGCTAATGGAAGATGATGCCAGACATAATAAAAAAGGAATTGCTAAAGAATATGGGATAATCCCCACATTTAGGAAGCCAGAATTTCCTAAAAATCCACAGCAGGCACTCCTTACATCTTTAGGGAGGCTGAGAAACATGAATACTTTTCAGCTGAGCAACTAGTTGCCCTGAACATGACCTGGTTCCCTTTAAGGAAGAGGGATGGAGTGGAAATTAAGTAAGTATCTAGTCTGCCATAAGGCTTAGGGGTGAAAAACATATATCCACTTCACCATCCCATGTATTATTATGATAATAACATTGAATATTGTAATAATACTCATACTAATATCCAACATTAAGAAGAAAATACTGATTCACACAGAAGTATTTACAAATGACACCTTTGCTAAACAAATACATAAGCTCAGAAAAATTGACTAAATTGAACCAGAAGAGCACAGCAGCACCCAACTTAGAGAAGTGCTAACACTACAATGAAAGACTGTGGCACAATTCATTATTAGATCTTGCCTTACTGTCACTTAATTGTATTTGGTATATATATGCTCTAGCAGTATTTTTTTTACATTTGTTACAAGTAAGGTGAAAATCAAACACTGAATGAAACAGTGATAGTTACACACTTTTCAACCAAAAATGTGTTTATATGATATTCAAATGTATTCATGAAGATGACTAGAGAAGTGTTCTCCTAAGGAATTCTACATTGGCAATTAAAGTTGACTTGATGATGGTCACTAATGGACATTAGCATATTTAAATTCATGTGTTGTTTTTATTATCATTTTGTTTGAGATGAATTTTAAAGTAAAACTCAAATAAAATGTTGGCAGAGCTCTGAAGAAAGAGAATGCTAAAGTTAAAATATACTGGACTAAGTGGCCTCAATCTCACCTACAGACTCAGACTTAATTTTTTTACATTTTACAAGAGACTGATCTTTGTTAAAGACATTAAGATTGAACAATGGATTAATGTTAGTCTTAGTTCATATTTTCAATGCTCAAAGAACAGCAATTTCACAAACCTTTGAATCATTTGGAATAGACATTATAAAACTGGAGGAAATAGTAATGATACAATGAATTCAAAGTCGAGTAAATCCTTCTCGTCTGTAATGCCTAAGAAACACAAAAAGCACTATTCATTCTTCAGCTATCTGCACACATTCTAATCTCACAGACAGCTGGAGAATAGAAAACTTGTCTACAAGGGATTTGTATGTATTACTAATTAGATATACAGCTTACTTCAGCTGGGATATCTTTTAATTATGTTTATTAAAACAGTCTGAAATATATTTATAAAATATGTTTTTATTTTATCAATTTATGAACATTCAATGATCTCTTCTAAGATTTACACAGTAGTAGACCATGCCTAAATTACTTACAACCTGTTTTCTAAAAGACAAAGACCATTACATGACACAAAATTTCTTTTTTTTTTTTGAGATGAAATCTCACTCTGTCGCCCAGGCTGGAGTGCAGTGGCAACCTCCGCCTCCTGGGTTCAAGCTATTCTCCTGCCTCAGCATCTGGAGTAACTGGGATGACAGACCCCTGCAACCACACCCAGCTAATTTTTATATTTTTAGTAGAGACGAGGTTTCACCATGTTGGCCAGGCTGGTCTCAAACTCCTGACCTCAAGTGATCTGCCCACCTTGGCCTCCCAAAGTGTTGGGATTACAGTCATGAGCCACCACGCCCAGCCTTGACAAAAAATTTCTAAGGAATGATCCTAATAATAGTAAAAGCTTTATTCATGGAAACTGATCACTAGATAATTACATATAATATGTAAATTTGAAAATATAATTATCAATATAATACTATGTGGAACAAATTGTGATCAAGGAATATTTAAATGAAATAATATAGTCCATGAGTTGATTATTATTGAACATGGTGAAGGGTTAATGGGGCAATAATTTACACTAATCTCTTGACTTTTGTAAATATCAAAAGTTTGCTATAATAAAAGTTTTACAAAATTATAAAAAACTCATTTACAGTCAAATAAATGAATAAATAAACATTTCAGAAAGAAATGTTTCTACTGATAATTAAAACAAAACCCAACCAAAGTGACATAAATAAATGGGGGTCTATTTCCATAATAGCAAGAAGTCTCAAGATACTCAGGTCTCTCAACAATTGTCTTCCTTATTTTCTCAGACAGCAGCTACAACTTCAACCGTCACGCCTCCATTCAAGGCGTAAGAGGGGAAAGTGACTGTGCCAGCAGACTTTCGCCCATAACTCCAGGCCAGTCAGATGACCACTTCTTGCTATAAGGAAAGCTGGAAAATTGATACTTGATTTTCACTTTCTCTATAGTAATCAGGAAAGGGATAAAGGGGTTGGGTTTGTTGAGCCAACCTACGGTGTCTGCCAAAGCAACTATAAGAATATTTAGGTAAACAGTTGTACATTCATTCAACTGACTATTATTAAGCCATTAAGAAACAAATACCAATATTAGCAAAGATGGCCAAATAGGAACAGCTCCAGTCTGCAGCTCCCAGCGCGATTGACACTGAAGGCGGGTGATTTCCGCATTTCCAACTGAGGTATCCAGTTCATCTCACTGGGACTGGTTGGACAGTGGGTGCAACCCACGGAGGGTGAGCTGAAGCAGGGTGGGGTGTCACCTCAGCTGGGAAGCACAGATGTCAGGGAATTTTCTCCCCTATCCAAGGGAAGCTGTGGGGGAAGGAGCCTGAAGAACTGTGTGCTCCAGCCCAGATACTGCACTTTTCCCATGGTCTTCACAACCCACAGACCAGGAGATTCCCTCCAGTGCCTACCCCACCAGGGCCCTGAGTTTCAAGCACAAAACTGGGCAGACACCAAACTAGCTGCAGAAGTTTTTTTTCCAAACCCCAGTGGTACCTCGAATGCCAGCGAGACAGAACCATTCACTCCCCTTGAAAGGGGTGCTGAAGCCAGGGACCCAAGTGGTCTGGCTCTGTGGGCCCCATGCCATGCAGCCCAGCAAACTAAGATCCACTGGCTTGAAATTCTTGCTGCCAGCACAGCAGCAGTCTGAGATGGACCTGGGATGCTTGAGCTTGGTTTGGGGAGGGACATCTACTATTGCTGAGGCTTGAGTAGGCAGTTTTACCCTCAGAGTGTAAACAAAGCTGCCAGGAAGTTCAAACTGGGTGGAGCCCACTGCAGCTCAGCAAGGCTGCTGTGGCCAGACTCCCACATTTCTCCTCTCTGGGCAGGGCATCTCTGAAAAAAAGGCAGCAGCCCCAGTCAGGGACTTATAGATAAAACCGCCATCTCCCTGGAACAGAGCACCTGGGGGAAGGGGTGGCTGTGGGTGCAGCTTCAGCAGATTTAAACATCCCTGCCTCACAGCTCTGAAGAGAGCAGCAAACCTCCCAGCACAGCATTCAAGCTCTGTTAAGGGTCAGAATGCCTCCTCAAGTGGGTCCCTGACCCCCGTGTATCCTGACTGGGCGATAACTCCCAGTAGGGGCTGACAGACACCTCATACAGGAGAGCTCTGGCAGGCATCTAGCAGGTGCCCCTCTGGGACAAAGCTTCCAGAGAAAAGAACAGGCAGTAATCTTTGCTGTTCTGCAGCCTTCACTGGTGATATCCAGGCAAATAGGGTCTGGAGTGGACCTCAGCAAACTCCAGCAGACCTGCAACAGAGGAGCCTGACTGTTAGAAGGAAAACTAACAAACAGAAATGAATAGCAAGTCCACTCAAAGACCCCATCCGAAGGTCACCAACATCAAAGACCAAAGGTAGATAAATCCACAAAGATGGGGGGAAACAGCTCAAAAAGGTGGAAAACTCCAAAAACCAGAATACCACTTCTCCTCCAAAGGATCACAAATCCTCACCAGCAAGGGGACAAAACTTGATGGAGAATGAGTTTGATGAATTGACAAAAGTAAGCTTCAAAAGGTGGGTAATAACAAACTCCTCTGAGCTAAAGGAGTATGTTCTAACCCAATGCCAGGAAGCTAAGAACTTTGAAAAAAGGTTAGATGAATTTCTAACTAGAATAACCAGTTTAGAGAACATAAATGACCTGATGGAGCTGAAAAACACAGCATGAGAACTTCATGAAGCATACAGAAGTATCTATAGCTGAATCAATCAAGCGGAAGAAAGGATATCAGAGACTGAAGATCAACTTAATGAAATAAAGTGAGAAGACAAGATTAGAGAAAAAATAAAAAGGAATAAATAAAGCCTCCAAGAAATATGGGACTATGTGAAAAGACTAAATGTACATTTGATTGGTGTACCTGAAAGTGACAGGGAAAATGGAACCAAGCTGGAAAACACTCTTCAGGATATCATCCAGGAGAACTTCCTCATCCTAGCAAGACAGGCCAACATTCAAATTCAGGAAATACAGAGAACACCACAAAGATACTCCTCGAGAAGAGCAACCTCAAGACACACAATCATCAGATTCACCAAGGTTGAAATGAAGAAAAAAATTTTCAGGGCAGCCAGAGAAAAAGGTTGGGTTACCCACAAAGGGAAGCCCATTAGACTAACAGCAGATCTCTCTGAAGAAACCCTGCAGGCCAGAGGAGAGCAGGGGCCAATACTCAACATTCTTTAAGAAAAGGATTTTCAACCCAGAATTTCATATCCAGCCAAACTAAGCTTTATAAGTGAAGGAGAAATAAAATCCTTTACAGACAAGCAAATGCTGAGAGATTTTGTCACCACCTGGTGGTGGTGTAAGGCTCTTGCCTTACAAGAGCTCCTGAAGGAAACACTAAACATGGAAAGGAAAAACCGGTACCAGCCACTGTAAAAACATACCAAATTGTAAAGAACATCAACACTACGAAGAAACTGCATCAACTAATGGACAAAATAACCAGCCAGCATCATAATGACAGGATCAAATTCACATATAACAATATTAACTTTAAATGTCAATGGGCTAAATGCCTCAATTAAAAGACACAGACTGGCAAATTGGATAAACAGTCAAGACCCATCGGTGTGCTGTATTCAGGAGATCCATCTCACATGCATTGACACACATAGGCTCAAAATAAAGGGACAGAGGAATATTTAGCAAGCAAATGGAAAGCAAAAAAGAGCAGGAGTTGCAATCCTAATCTCAGATAAAAACAGACTTTAAAGCAACAAAGATCAAAAGAGACAAAAAAGGACATTATATAATGGTAAAGGGATCAATTCAAAAAGAAGAGCTAACTATCTTAAATATATATGTACCCAATACAGGAGCACCCACATTCATAAAGCAAGTTCTTAGAGACCTACAGACTTAGACTCCCACACAATGATAGTGGGAGACTTTAACATCCCACTGTCAATATTAGACAAATCAACGAGACAGAAAATTAACAAGGATATCCAGGACTTGAACTCAGCTCGGGAACAAGTGGACCTAATAGACATGGACAGAACTCTCCACCCCAAGTCAACAGAATAGACATTCTTCTCAGCACCTCATCGCACTTGTTCTAAAATAGACCACATAATGGGAAGTAAAAGACTCCTCAGCAAATGCAAAACAATGGAAATCATAACAAACAGTCTCTCAGAACACAGTGCAATCAAATTAGAACTCAGGATTAAGAAACTCACTCAAAACCACACAACTACATGGAAATTGAACAACCTGCTCCTAAATGACTACTGGTAAATAACAAAATGAAGGCAGAAATAAAGATGTTCCTTGAAACCAATGGGAACAAAGACACAACATACCAGAATCTCTGGGACACATTTAAAACAATGTGTAGAGGGAAATTTGTAGCACTAAATGCCCACAAGAGAAAGCAGGAAAGATCTAAAACTGACACCCTAAAATCAAAATTAAAAGAACTAGGAAAGCAACAGCAAATAAATTCAAAAACTAGCAGAAGACAAGACATAACTAAGATCAGAGCAGAACTGAAGGAGATAAAGACACGAAAAACCCATCAAAAAATCAATGAATCCAGGAGCTGGTTTTTTTAAAAGGTCAAAAAATAGATAGGCCACTAGCCAGACTAACAAAGAAGAAAAGAGAGAAGAATCAAACAGACACAATAAAAAATGATAAAGGGTATATCACCACTGATCCCACAGAAATACAAACTACCATCAGAGAATACTATAAACACCTCTACGCAAATAAACTAGAAAATCTAGAAGAAATGGATAAATTCCTGGACACATACACTCTCCCAAGTCTAAACCAGGAAGAAGTCAAATCCCTGAATAGACCAATAACAAGTTCTGAAATTGAGGCAGTAATTAGTAGTCTACCAACCCAAAAAAGTCCAGGACCAGATGGATTCACAGCCAAATTCTACCAGAGGTACAAAGAGGAACCGGTAGCTGGGTGCAGTGGCTCATGCCTGTAATCCCAGCACTTTGGGAGGCCAAGGCGGGTGGATCACGAGGTCAGGAGATTGAGACCATCCTGGCTAACACAGTGAAATCCCATCTCTACTAAAAATACAAAAAATTAGCTGGGTGTGATGGCAGGTGCATGTGGTCCCAGCTACTCAGGAGGCTGAGGCAGGAGAATGGTGTGAACCCAGAAGGCGGAGCTTGCAGTGAGCCAAGATCATACCACTGCACTCAAGCCTGGGTGACGCAGTGAGAATCCGTCTCAAAAAAAAAAATAAATAAAAGAGGCACTGGTACCATTCCTTCTGAAACTATTCCAAACACTAGAAAAAGAGGGAATCCTCCCTAACTCATTTTATGAAGCCAGCATCATCCTGATACCAAAACCTGGCAGAGACACAACAAAAAAAGAAAATTTCAGATCAATATCCCTGATGAACATCGATGTAAAAATCCTCAATAAAATACTGGCAAATCGAATCCATCAGCACATTGAAAAGCTTATCCACCACGATCAAGTTGGCTTCATCCCTGGGACACAAGACTGGTTCAACATATGCAAATCAATAAACATACACCGTCATATAAACAGAACCAATGACAAAAACCACGTGATTATCTCAATAGATGCAGAAAAGGCCTTTGACAAAATTCAACACCCTTCATGCTAAAAACTCTCAATAAACTAGGTATTGATGGAATGTATCACAAAATAATAAGAGTTTTTTATGACAAACCTCACAGCCGTTATCATACTGAATGGGCAAAAACTGGAAGCATTCCCTTTGAAAACCAGCACAAGAAAAGGATGCCCTCTCTCACCACTCCTATTCAATATAGTATTGGAAGTTCTGGCCAGGGCAATCAGGCAAGAGAAAGAAATAAATGGTATTCAAATAGGAAGAAAGGAAGTCAAATTGTCTCTGTTTGCAGATGACATGATTGTATATTTAGAAAACCCCATTGTCTCAGCTCAAAATCTCCTTAAACTGATAAGCAACTTCAGCCAAGTCTCAGGATACAAAATCAATGTGCAAAAATCACAAGCATTCCTATACACCAATAACAGTCAAACAGAGAGCCAAATCATGAGGGAACTCCCATTGACAACTGCTACTAAGAGAATTAAAATACCTAGGAATACAGCTTACAAGGGATGCAAAGGACCTCTTCAAGGAGAACCACAAACTACTGCTCAAGTAAATAAGAGAGGACACAAACAAATGGAAAAACATTCCATGCTCATAGATAGGGAGAATCAATATCGTGAAAGTGGCCAAACTGCCCAAAGAAATTTATAGATTCAATGCTATCCCCGTCAAGCTACCACTGACTTTGTTTACAGAATTGGGAAAAAACTACTTTAAACTTCATATGGAACCAAAAAAGAGCCCGCAGAGCCAAGACAGTCCTAAGCAAAAAGAACAAAGCTGGAGGGATCATGCTACCTGACTTCAAACAATACTATGAGGCTACAGAAACCAAAACGGCATGGTACTGGTACCAAAACAGATATTTAGACCAATGGAACAGAACAGAGACCTCAGAAATAACACCACACATCTACAACCATCTGATCTTTGACAAACCTGACACAAATAAGCAATGGGGAAAAGATACCCTATCTAATAAATGGTGTTGGGAAAACTGGCTAGCCATACGTGGAAAACTGAAACGTGAGCCCTTCCTTACACCTTATACAAAAATCAACTCAAGATGGATTAAAGACTTAAACATAAGACCTAAAACCATAAAAACCATAGAAGACAACATAGGCAATGCCATTCAGGACATAGGCATGGGCAAAGACTTCATGTCTAAAACACCAAAAGCAATGGCAACAAAAGCCAAAATTGACAAATGGGCTCTAATTAATCTAAAGACCTTCTGCACAGCAAAAGAAACTATCATCAGAGTGATCAGGCAACCTACAGAAGGGGAGAAAATTTTTGCAATATATCCATCTGACAAAGGGCTAATATCCAGAATCTACAAGGAACTTAAACAAATTTACAAGAAAAAAAAACTCTATTAAAAATTGGGCAAAGCATATGAGCAGACACTTCCCAAAAGAAGACATTTATGCAGCCAACAAACATATGAAAAAATGTTCATCATCACTGGTCATTAGAGAAATGCAAATCAAAACAACAATGAGATACCATCTCACGCCAGCTGGAATGGTGATCGTTAAAAAGTCAGGAAACAACAGATGCTGGAGAGGATGTGGAGAAATAGGAACACTTTTACACTGTTGGTGGGAATGTGAATTAGTTCAACCATTGTGGAAGACAGTGCAGTGATTCCTCAAGGACCTAGAACTAGAAATACCATTTGACCCAGCAATCCCATTACCGGGTATGGACCCAACGGATTATAAATCATTCTACTATAAAGACACATGCACATGTATGTTTATTACGGCACTCTTCACAATAGCAAAGACTTGGAACCAACCCAAATGTCCATCAATGATAGACTGGATAAACAAAATGTGGCACATATACACCATGGAATACTATGAAGCCATAAAAAGGGATGATTTCATGTCCTTTGCAGGGACATGGATGAAGCTGGAAGTCTTCATTCTCAGTAAACTATCACAAGAATAGAAAACCAAACACCACATGTTCTCAGTCATAAGTGGGAGTTGAACAATGAGAACACATGGACACAGGGAGGGGAACATCACACTATCGGGGGGTGGGGCGTAGTGGAGGGATAGCATTTGGAGAAATACCTAATGTATGTGGGTTGAAGGGTGCAGCAAACCACAATGGCACAGGTAACAAAACTGCATGTTCTTCACATGTACCCCAGAACTTAAAGTATAATAAAAAAAAAAAAGAAAAAGAAACAAACCCCATGCAACATGAAGAAAGGGGGTTGCCTAATATTAATGTCATATCTGATAGGTCTTCAACTTATTAAAAAGCAAAAATCATGAAATCCCATGTATATCTAAAAAAGAGGATAAGCAGTAAAAAATGTTAATAAGAGTTACACTTAATATAATGGTTTGGGGTGTTTATTTTACCCCTAATATACTTTGTTTCCTCACACTTCCTATAATAAAATGAATTACCTTAGAATAAAAAGAATAAACATATTAAATAATGGGAGATTTTAAGGATATCAATAACTGACATTTTTAATGCAGTCAATATTTTAATAAACTTTATTTTTAGACCAGTTTTAGATTTACAAAATGGAGAAGATAGTACAGAGAGTTTCCATAACCCTTCTCCTTCCACACACAAACATTATTACATTTTAGATTAGTATGGCACATTTGTTATAATTAATGAAGCCATATTGATATAGGATTAACCAAAGTCCATAGTTACTCAGATCTTCTTAATTTCACCAAGTGTCCTTTTTCTGTTCCAGGATTCCATATAGGATACCACATTGCATTTAGTTGTCATAATTCCATAGGTACCTCTTGGCTATGACAGTTTCTCAGATTTTCCTTGTTTTTGATGACCTTGAAATGTTTTAGGAGTACTCCTCACGTATATTGTAGGATGCTGCCCTCTTGCGACTTATCTGATGTTTTCATCATGATTAGACTGGAGTCATGTATTTGCGGGAGGTAAATCACAGAGGTAAAGTGTCAATTTCATGATGTCATAACAAGGGTACATACTATCAACCTGATTTGTAACTAGTGATACTGACCTTGATCACCCAGTTGAAATAATGTTTATCAGTTTTCTCCACTGTAGAGTTCCTCCACTCCCCTACCTCCCTTTTTAATGCTGTGTTCTTTAGAAGGAAATCACAATGCATAGCCCAAACTTAAGGAGTGAAGAATTACACTGCCTCTCTTTTAGGGTACAGTGTCTTCATAGATTACTTGTTGTTCCTCTGTGCGGGAGATTTTTCCTCCTCTGCTTATTAATTTATTCAGTTATTTACTTATAGAAGTATGGACTCATGAATACTTATTTCATACTTGGGGTTGTGGTCCAATACTACTTTACTTCATTTGTTCCTCACCTTTTTCTAGCTTTGGCCATTGAAAGCTCTTTTTGTTGGCTCCTGTGACCCTCTGACATACCCCTGTCAAGGTAGGTTTGGGTTTGTTTTTGTTTGGTTTTCTTTCGCTTCATAACTCTCTGGAACTACAAATGTTCCAAGCTCATCTTGTATATGCCCCAGTCCTAGAAGCAGTCATTTCTCCCAGAAGCTCTATTTCTTTTTGTTGGAGAATGATATTAGAAACCAGGATTGGGTGTCCGGTATGCTTGTTGGTACTAAGGTGTCATTTCTTATATATACCCATAGAAATACACATATCTATAAATATTTCTGTATGTAACCATCTAAACATGAGTTCCCACTAATGTCTCCAACTCTTATCCATTACCATATAGATCATTCCAGCCTCTTCCTCTTCATTATCTGTAAATTCCCAACCCAACAGTCAGAAACCTTGTTCCCACCATCCACCATTCATTCACATAATTGATCAATTCCAGTATACAGGTATAGCAGTGTCAGAATTGTTAACCCATACCCAATGAGAAACAACCTTATTAATGAGAGTACAGGACTTAATGACCAACTCCTTTTGTTTTTGGTATTGCACACTCCACTGGTTTTCAAACTTATTTGTGTCAGCATCTTTTTCCCCCACTCCCTTCAGTGAGGTTGTTTCACACATTTATGGTACATTTATTTTCTCTTTTGTAGGGGCAGAAAGGTGTGATCACTTTTCTCACCCATCATAAGGGTCATGATCGAGTCTCCTATAAGGACAGGTTGACCAGAGAAAAGCATACCAAATTTATGTCATCAAAATTTTATGTGACATAGGAGCCTTCAGAAATAAAGATCCAAAGACCCAGGGAAAACTATTCTATGCTTAGGTTTGATAAAGAACAGACAGTCGTGTAGAAATGTGATTGGACACAAGAGTATGATCCAATGACAATAGACTGAGACCAAATGCAGTAAGGCCTGTCTGTTCAGATTTTTCTTGGCCTCTCTGCATAGTATTTCATCTTCCCAGGTATGGAACAGAACCCCTCTGGAATAAGGGTCTTTAAAGGAGAAGTCAGCCTGTAGACAGTGGCCTGTCTAGATTTAATGGCTTGCTTTGGAAGAGAGAGGTTCTGGTTTTTATGCCCCACCTTAGGGAAGAAGAATTCTGATTTCTAAGACTCTCACTGGGGAATAAAATTGGGTGGGAAACAGAAAGGCAGGAGAAGTTCAGAAAGACCTTGGTTCTGAGGCTTTTCCAATTTCCGTTTGTTCAAAGAACTAAGTCTGACAAGGCGCCCTACTTTGGGGATATCCACTTGTCACATTGCTTCCTGAAATCCCCTGACTTTCTATTTATAAAAAATAATTTGCATATATATTAAGATTCACTCTTTGTGTGATAAAGTTCTATGGATTTTGACAAATGCATATTCTCATGATTCTATCATTGCAGTATTAGTCACTAATAGTTTCACTGTTCTGTAAAATCCTGATTTCACCTAGTCTCCCTTCTCTGCCTTCCCCTGAACTTCTGGCAACCACTGATGAATCTTTCTCAACAGTTTTGTCTTTTCCAGAAGGCATTTGGTAGGAGCAGAAGTAGCAGCAGTAGGAGTAAATGGAAAGAGGGGGGAACTAGAGAAGGGAGTCCTTCTTTAGGTTGTCAGGAACTAAAATTCCAAAAGAGTAAGTCCAAGTGAAAACTACTCAGAGAATGCCAAGACTCAAGGTGAGAAAATCCCACTCACTCAATATATTCAAAGAGCAGAATGGAATGGAATGGAAGCAAGTAAAGAGTGAAGTAGTTGGCCAGGTGCGATGACTCATACCTGTAATCCCAGCATTTTGGGAGGCCATGGCAGGAAGATTACTTCAGGCCAGAAGTTTGAGACTAGTCTGGGCAATGTAGTGAGCCCCATTTCTCCAAAAATATAAATAAACAAAAAATTAGCTGGGCATGGTGGCATGTACCAGTAGTCTCAGCTACTCAGGAGGCTGAGGTGGGAGGATTGCTTGAGCCCAGGAGTTCAGGCTGCAGTGAGCTAGTATTGTGCCACTTCATCCTAGCCTGGATGACAGAACAAGGCCCTGTGTATAGGCAGGGGAAAGAGTGAAGAGTGAAGAGTTTAGGATCCTGGGAAATTACTGAGAAAATTGCCTGATGGAAACTAAGTCTGGATCACAACTCTCATGCTTGCTGATCATATGACCTGGACAGGTCCCTTCATCTTCCTGCTCCACAGTTTCCCATTTGAAAGATAACAGGATTGTATAGTTAATGTGGTCCATCCCTCCCAGCCTTAAGCACTCTGTGACTCTCTTTTATTAACCATCGTAACAACAATGATGGTCTCAACTGGTCTCGTGGACACCCTAACTCAGCCATGCACGGTAACGGCATCATTTCCCCAGGATCGCAGCATCAAGGCAACTTGGCAAAACTGGAAATAGTAGAGAGAAAAACAGAAGGAACCTACCCTCAGACTTTCTGCAGGAATTTTAGCCCTGAATTATGATGGAGGAGCAATACAAGTACCCTGTAATATTTTATATACTTATTCCAAATATTAGAATGCTTTGAGGAAATAGTGAGGCTTTCAAAGTCAAAACAAAACCTATTTTGAAAGAAAAAACTCACTGTTAATGTTTATGTACTTCTTGAAAGTAAAATCAAGCCTGAGGATTTTTCCTCTGAGATTTCTGCAACAGCCAAAGACAAATATAACTCCTTTGACAAATAACCATTCGTATTATATAATGACTAAAAGAAAAAGTCTTGTCACAAAATCTAATCTTGGGAAAGAACATGCTTTGTCTGCATTAAATAGCAATAAAGGAACCAACATCTGTCATTTCTGTCATTTATGTATTTGATTGCTTTACCAATAGTTCTATGAAAGGATGTGTGATAGACCCGATTGGCATTTGGTCCTCTCCTTTCAGGTTAAGAAATTTAAAGTAACTCTTGAACCCCATGCCAAAAGACAGTTATCTTTAAAGTTATCTTTTGCTTGTGACTCCGCCCCAAAACCTGAGACATGTATCCTACTTGTCAGCCCTTCCAGGGCTATGGCTGATACCAAGAGGGAATATTTCAAAGCAAACAGCAACAGTATTTGATGTCAGAAGTGAAAATAAACCAATTCCGCATTTTTGAGGCTCCCAAAGCTACAGCTAGCAATTCAGTTCTAACAGTAGCTTTACTGCCCTTTTCTGAGGCTGATATTAAAGCCTCATAGTAAGATAATAAATTTCATCATTTTAAGTAGAAAAAAAATTCAATTGCTGATTCACTATTAAATCTTTTCCTACAGAGTTAGTTTTCTCTGGTGTGGTAGCTATAGTGCTCTTTCCAGATTTTCTGAATTTTTTCCTT
The DNA here is from genome assembly GCF_029281585.2 of Gorilla gorilla gorilla. NCBI lineage: Eukaryota > Metazoa > Chordata > Mammalia > Primates > Hominidae > Gorilla > Gorilla gorilla. The sequence continues at coordinate 54,649,523 of NC_073240.2, read as the reverse complement.
TAACTTTTTTTTTTAAGTTCAGGGGTACATGTGCGGGATGTGCAGGTTTGTTACATAAGTAAATGTGTGTCATACGGATGGTTGTACGGGTTATTTCATCACCTAAGTATTAAGCCTAGTGTCCATTAGTTATTTTTCCCGCTTCTCTCCCTCCTCCTACCTTCCACCCTCTGATAGGCCCCAGTGTGTGTTGTTCCAAAATGACCAGAAGTAGTTGACTAATAAAAATAATAGTATCATCCTCAGTGGAGAAGAACACTAGTTTTCCAAAGGCTGTTTAACTATTTAATGCTTAGTAACCTCTGTAGAGATTATATCAATCCATAACTCAAGAACCCAAGAATACACTGGTTATACTCCACCAAAACTGTGTCCTGGATATATTGATTTGACAAAGTTTTGGGACGACAGTGGGCCACCATCACCAAATGCATTTTCAATAAATGTAAATTATGCTTCATTTGGCCCTGTTATCCTACCAAATGGCAGTAGAATAGTATTGAAATGTCTTTTCTTAAAGGACGATACAAGTCATCAAGGCTTGCCAATGTGAGTAATTGTGACTCCCTGTCATGACTCAGACATATTATAAAATTAAGTGTACAAATATATACAAACTCAAATAGAAATAATGACTGGGTTACATGAAGTATCATAAATAATGAATTATAATAAAAACTTTGGGTATATATAAATTTTATTATAAGCAAAAGTAGTGTGGAAAAAACTAATTCCTAGAATTGCAAATCCCAAAGATATTATATTTGTATACAGAACTGTACAATAAAAATCAAACCATTAGGTAATGGAAGCTTTTGAACTTGTTCATAAACCAAAAACATTCAATTATGTTAAACATTTAATATTTTATTGTGATAATAGATGACATTTACTGAATATAAAATAAAAGTTAGATTCCATATTCCGTACCTTAAACTGCACTCTCCTAATTAATCTTCATTCAACTCTCAGAGCAAAATAATTTTATATGCATTTTAGAGGTTAATTTCTCACAATCATTCACGTTCTGGATATCCTCAAACCTAAGTGTCTCATCCCCACCTACTATGACCCTTGTTTCTGGCCTTTCTTTTCTTTCAAAAGTGGCTTGTGCTGAGTTTTCTATCAAGACTTGAAAAGGTTTCTGACTGGACAGCAGACAGATAATTAATGTGAAAGTAATCATGTGGGTTATAGGCATGATGCACAGCCCTGTTTGATAATATTTGTATTTTAACAAGGTCCTTTTTGGTTTTGTGCAAGTAGGAATATCCCACTTCTTGGAACGCCATTGAAAAGCTTTTGAGAACATGAGCCGTCTAACGAATGAATGAAGGTATTAGTTGGGACTCTACAAGTAACAAAATCTAGCTTTCAAACTTCACAATTTCTGTAACAAGAAAGAACTGGCTAAGGGACTTTCAAATTAGGTGCTTAAAAGCTTCAATCACTGGCTAAAGACAGGTGTCCACCACTGGACAATCCAACTGTGACCAAGGAGTTAGAAGTTGACACCCTCTATTCATTCTCTGAAGATTGTTCTTTGCATTATTTCCCATTCATGGCAACCTGACTTAAAGTGGCTGAAAGTGAGGTGTGCTTAAGCAGAACTTCTTTAAAATTTACATGAATTTGATTTCAAAGTGTCTTCAAATCAGAAGTAATGATCCCAGTGCAAGACAAAGCATTTAACTTTTAAGATACTTAATGGCCACTTTGACAATACGGGAAGCATTCCACATGCTTGGACACAATTTTCAGCTCTAACACTCCATAACCATGCAAGCGTTGGTATGCTGCACTCTCTCCAAACAGTATGGCTACCCTGAGGCTCTGAATAAAACCTTGGACACTTTATAAGTTCCTCCTTCACAGAGCGGAAGAAACAAAACCAATTAGATTTAAATTTACATGTACACACACACACACACACACACACACACACACACACACACAATCCCCAGCTTCTTAGAGGAGTTAATGCAGCCCTTAAATGATAGATTTATTTCCTTGCTGTGGCTCACACACACTGCTGAAAACTTGGCTCAGACTGTGATGCATTTGACAAGGCCAACATCACTTGGGGCAATACAGAAAAAGGGTTGCTTATATTTTATTCCCTCCAATTCAGCTCTTTTCTCTCTTGCTATGCTTCTTTATTGCCTTCCAAATTCAGACTCTCACTTACAACCTTCTCTTATTCATGAACATTAAAAATCCAGCCATTGTTATCCTAAAACCCACTTGGGTGTTCTGTAAGGAGAGTAAGAGGCAATGGAGGGGTAGTAAGCAATAATTGCCATCTTATTTTGTCTATTATCTGCTGCAATATCTTAAGCAGAACAACTCCCTTTCAAACTCTTTCTTTATGATGATTTCAGGAAAAAAAAAAAAAAGATGACAAAGCAGCTTGCTTTTAAAGAGAGGAAAAAGAGCTCGTGATTAATTCCTATTAGAAATCCTCTCATTTTAAGAGCAGACTGGGTTATCCTTATAATACGTCAGGATTTGGTCCCGAGAGAGCTGTCAGCTGACCTCACAGGAAGCTTCTTGAAGCTGAAGGCTGTTCGTGCTGTCACTAAATGCTGACCCGCCATTGTATTCTAAATCACTGCACACAGTGCTCTTTGAAAACCAAACGTGTAGTTCGGACATTATTGAGCTATTCCTTCAGCTCTTCAGAAAACAATTGCAAAGCAGCCGCAACACAAGTTAACTTCTTTGAAATTGAAGTAATTGGTCATTACAGTTTATTCTGTGTGAATATTGATTTGCTATCTAGTTTCTTCAATCTTTATAATATAGTTGTTTTAGCCAACTTCTGGTTCTCAGATCTCAGTAAAACTACCGTGCATCAAGAGCTCTTATTCTGCCATTTGCGACTGTAGCAAAAAGAGCACTAGAAAATACATCTCAGAGATCCTGCATTTTAATCCCAGCCTCGTTCTTCCTAGCCATTTAATAATGCAGGATTATCTTCCCTGTCTGTAAAAATGGACATGATAGTGGCCCTCCTTTGACCTTGCAGAGTAACTACATGATTTAAACAATAATGCCAGTCATCCTTGATAAATGGTGTTCCCTAAAAACAAATAAGAAAAATTACATATATATACACACACACACACACAAACACACACACGCAGCGTGATAAATTTATTTTAATTTTTTTTCACTATACCGTATGTCTTATGTTAGATTACATGGCTTGTATCTAATAATAATTTTGTTTTCCAGTTTTAAAAAGAGAATCAGGCCAAGGCAGGTGGATCGAGAGGTCAGGAGTTCAAGACCAGCCTGGCCAAAATGGTGAAACCCCATCTCTACTGAAAATACAAAAATTAGCTGGCATGGTGGTGGATGCCTGTAATCCCAGCTACTTGGGAGGCTGAGGCAGAGAATTGCTTGAACCTGGGAGGTGGAGGTTGCAGTGAGCTGAGATAGTGCCACCGCACTCCAGCCTGGGCGACAGAGCGAGACTCCGTCTCAAAAAAAAAAAAAAAAAGAGAGAATTAGCATTTACTTAAAAAAAATAACAAGTATACTTTAAAAAGCTGCAAGCACCAAGTTCCTATATATAACAATTAACATAAATACTATTTCCATACATGCATTTGATATAAAAATTGAAAAAGGGCTGGGTGTAGTAGCTCACCCCTATAATCCTAGCATTTTGGGAAGCCAAGGTGGGAAGATTGCTGGAGCCCAGGAGTTTGAGACCAGCGTGGGCAATATAGCAAGAAACCACTCTACTAAAAATTTCTAAAAATTAGCTTGGTGTGGTGTTGTGTGCCTGTAGTCCCAGCTACTCAGGAGGCTCAGGTGGGAGTATCACTTGAGACCTGGGGGTCAAAGCTGCAATGAGCCATGATTGTGCTATTGCACTGCAGCCTGGTCAACAGAGTGAGACCCTGTGTCTAAAAATAAATGAATCAATGAATGAATGAATGAATATCGAACCCATTTAAAAATCTTGGAGGACTATTTTCTTTGCTAAAAAAAGTAATTTTTTTTATGTACTATTTTTACAAGGGAATCAGAATGTACAGGGTATGTCATCATCATAAAAAGAATTTGCAGGTGACTCTTTTTTAGGGAGCCATACTCAGATTTGATTTAATTGTTCAAAAGCAAAAAATTGTTTTAAAGTTAATTAGAGTCAAAGAGCTCATAATATAATATTGTAAATTTTCTAAAAGTTATTTCAGATATCAAATGGCTTCTATCTGCATATTCATTGCTTCAGAGGTTCATTTTGTTGGTTGGTTCCATGAGCAAAGACCTGTAGTAGTAAATCTCTATCAATGCAATAAGACACTTATAACAAAAGTTGTTTCTTCCTTTAGTGATTTCAGAAGTAAACTGAATTAGGAATATCTTCATTATGGCAGCTAGCTCTTCCATTTTCTATTTCTTTTTTTTTAAGGACAGCTTCCAAATATTTCTTAAAATTATTGTGTGAAAGCCCAAAAGTAGACAAACAGCAGCACAGACAAGAAGTGCATGGCTAGATACATAATATCAGCAGGACGACAGGGCTGGCTAAATGGAACCCCAGCCAGGCCCTTATGGCCATGCAGAGAAATGATAATTCCTGCTGCAGGCCCAAATCAATCTGACAGAGCATCGCATCACAAAATTAGAATTTTGAGGAAAGAGAACAGAAAGTCTGTATTCCTGACTCTCCATTTCAAAACCTGGCACCTAGAAATTCTGAGTGTTGATCAAGGTAAAAGAAAATGTTGTGTATAAAAATGCTTCAGAAACTCTAAAGTCCTGTATGAGTATGAAAAATTCTTACCACAACTGGATTCAGAGGGCACAGCTTTGGTTTGAGGTTTGGCGATGAGGAGGTGATAATAGTGATCACAGATGAAGTTTCTAAGTTGACAGCAAATTCCAGTTATCATCCATTTCCAAGCAATCCTGTGAACACAAGTATGTCCTGCTCAAAGTTTGAAATTATGTCAACCAGAAGACAAATGAGACAAACCATTTTTTTAAAAATGCAAGTTTCATAGATAAACAAATGTGGTATATTCATAAAGTGGAACCATACTCAATACTAAGCAAAAAAGCATTATGGTAGATCAACATGGTGAATCTAAAAAATGTATATTGAACAAAAAGAGCAAGACATATAAATGAAACAAACAAAAGAGAACATACTGTAGGATTCCATTTATATGAAGCTCAAGAATGTCCAAATGAATGTATACTAATGGAAATCCCCATAGTTGTGAGATCAGGAGGGTGGAATTGGCATATTGAGTACAAGGGGGCATGAAGGAACTGTCTGAGGCAAAGGAAAGTGGTCTATGTCTTTATTAGGTATTGTTTACACGGATAAGTACACGTGTCAAACCTCATCTCATTCTACGCTTAACATCTGTACATTTCTCTATTCATACATACACTTAACCTCAACATGTTTTGTAAAAGGTCAACTTTCCCTTCTTCTCTCTTCTTGTTTCTTCTCCTTCAGCCCTCCTCCTCCTCCCTGTTTTCCTTCTCTCTCTCTCTTTCTCTGTATCCACAAACACACTAGCCTTCCTATTTAACCTAGTTTCTCTCCTGACCTCTTCTAGTCCCTGAGGAAGTAAAGCCCTTTCTCTTTAATTTCTGTTAATATTAACCTAGGTTTTGGCTGGATTAACCCTACCCAGTACTTTGAAATTCAGAGCAGAAACCTCCCTGAACTAGGGTCTGTCTTCCCTGAGCCTATGTTTCTAAGAGCTTCTCTCACTCTCAGGGAGGGAACATGGCATTGAAGGGCTGGATGGGGCAGAAGGCATTGGAGAGGGCAAGGCAAAGGAGAACAGGAGTCCTTCAGAGCTCCGCTGCAAGCCCCTGTGGAACACGGATGTGCTTTTGCATAATTCAGCTAATCAAATTGAGTAATTATATTAAAGTAACTTATTAACACGGATTTTTGGCATATTAGACCAGAAAGACCTTTTCTTGACAACTTGCTATATTACTGACAGAAACCACTTTCAGAATCTCTAGGACTTAGGAAGTTCACCAAAACCAACTTACCTACTGAAGTTGATGGATCTTAGATCAAGATGAAATTCCAATATAAAATAAATGGTCTCAGTGATTTCTGAAGAATATTCCATAGTCAGACATACAGAAATGCCATGATTTACTATCCTGGCATATCTCTCTCTATCTATCTCACTAGACATCAAACTGGAACTGTTGACAATAGTTATCTCTGGAAAGAGAAATAATAGAAAGCCTTCTTTATCTTATTCATCTCTGTATTTATTTGTGGTTTTGCTTTTACAGTTACTATATTGTTTTTATAATCACAAAAAGACTAAAGATACCATAAAATACTTCTACAATAAGATGGAGATGAGTGGGTAATTATAACAGTTTATACGCACTTTGTGGCCCTCATTTTGAAAAAATAAATAAATCTAAGCAGACTTTTCAAAAAAAATGTAGTAAAAACCATTTGAAACCCAAAAAAACCTGACATGAACAGAAGTTCCTGCTCTTCTGTTTTGATTTCCAAGATGGCAGCTGTGTAAGCATTAACGAGACATGGGCGGCTTCAGAGGGAAGAAACTGATCCATGTCTGTAACATTTTCTTAATATGTCAACATTTTGGTTTTGCAATATGGTAGATAACATGGAGCCTCTGAATTGCTAGGCCTGCTCGCTATTTCTACAAAGATTAACACGGCATTCAGTCAATCCTTCGAGCCTCCATTTTTAAATATAATATTGAAATGAGAAGGTCCGATTTTGAGAAGGGCTCAGCTGAGAAGGTGCCTTCCTGAAATATAATGGAAGTTTGGTACTTGAGCTTTGAACATTCCATTGAATTAGAAAACCAGAGATACCAGTGAATTGATGAGTTCATTTAGTGCCACATTCTGCCAAAATGTCTGTGCAATATTGGACTTCAAAATGCAACATGAGCGAAAGCTAAAAGTCATCATGAATAATTCAGATCACATCTGAATGTTTGTCACACTAGAAAAAGAAAAATATTTTATCTTAAACAGGAAAGAGTATTTAGCATAAAAAATCATTACGTGGGAACAAAACCAAACAAAAGCACTTTAGAACACATACCCTGTGCTCAGATATCTGAGAGAACTTCTAGTTTAACTTGACATAGCACATGAATTGGCATCCTTTCCTTACCACCTTTTGTTCCAAGGAAGTAACATTGACACTTCAGTGTCAGTCAAACAACTCTTCTTGCAGTGTCTGCCATGTGTCAGCACTGTGTGACACACACAAAAGATGCAAGGCATGGCCCAGACCCTAGTGCTTGAGTAAAGAATGCCACAACAGAAAATCGAACACAGGATGGTGCTAGATGGTGTAATGCACACCACAAAACTATTGCAGAATTATATTATAACTACATGTGCCACAGCCTTTGAGGGAACAAAGGGAGCATTAATTTCTTACCTGGTCCCCATTTCCCTGCTCAATCAATCTTACACATCACTATTCGATACATCATCCTCAAATGCAGTTCCCATCACATTACTCTAGCTTAAAAACTCAAGTTACTCCCCAGTGACTTGTTTTTTGGAAAATCTTCACCCCTGATCTAATATGAGCCTTCAAATCACCTTACCAGCAACCTCCTGCTATTGTCCTCACTCAAGCATCTTCAGAGTCTAGGCAGGCAAGCTAAAATGTGCAGCAACCTGTTGCAAAACTACAGTGAGCATACAGACTAGGCAGAACATACCCAACAACATTCAGATTATAACTGAAAAAAGAAATCTTGCGCTAGTCTGCCATCAACCTGCTGAGATGCTACACTGCACCCCAGGATGGCATAGTAAGCCCTTGGCTCTACCATGAACACTGCTTTTCTTTCTCCTCACAACTTTAGTAGGTGCTCAATACATTTTCAATAAGCTAAATTGAAATTGCCATATAAGAAAATATTTTTAAAGCACTGCTCAATGTACTTACAATAGATGTGGGGGAAAGTCACATGCATATAAGATTTTTTTTTTTTTTTTAATTTTGAGACGGAGTCTCACTCTGTCACCAGGCTGGAGTGCAGTGGCACAATCTCAGCTCACTGCAACCTCCACCTCCCGGGTTCATGCGATTCTCCTGCCTCAGCCTCTCAAGTAGCTGGGATTCAGGTGCATGCCACCACACCCGGCTAATTTTTGTATTTTTAGTAGAGATGGGGTTTCACTATATTGGCCTGTATGTTCTCGAACTCCTGACCTCATGATCCGCCCGCCTTGGCCTCCCAAAGTGCTGGGATTACAGGCGTGAGCCACCGCGCCTGGCCAAGATTTTTTAAATTATTTACATGGCAATTAAAGAAGTGCCAAGTATATGTTGAAGTGCCAAGTGAGTGGTACCAGCAGTACCTGGTATAAGTTTCAAAGGAATGTGAGAGACAGCTTTGGGCAGAAAAGTAGGTATTGAGCTACGTATTGATAGCTAATAGACTTTGGATATACAGGATGGTAAATGAGGCATTTCAAGAAAGAAAGTTCTAATGTGTGACCTTGATGTTCACCTGTCCTCTCTGGGTAAAGGATCTCTCACCCGCTTAATGAAAATAGCTAGTTGGATAATCTCTAAAGCCCAATTTCAGTAACGTAAGTAAAGGCATAGTCCATGGTGTCTTTGGAGAGATATGTCATAGAGGTAAACACCTTGGGGATAGAAGTCAGACATTCCTGGTACTGCCACTTTCCACATGTGTAGCTTTGGAAAAGTTGCATAACTTATTTAAGACTCAATTATTTTCATTTATAAAATGAGAATAATACTAATTATGCACATTGCATTGGGTTGTTAGGGGGATTAAATTAAATAATGTATTAAGGTACTTTGTATAATACCTGGAGCAGAGCAAATTCCCTGTAAAATATAGCTATTATTTTTACTATAAGAAACATGCCACAGCCTGGACAACATGGCAAAACCCTGTCTCCACAAAAAATACAAAAATTAGCTGGGTGTGGTGAAACATGCCCATAGTCCCAGCTACTCAGTAGGCTGAGATGGGAAAATTGACGGAGCCTAGAGGTCAAGGCTGTAGTGAGCCATGATTATATCACTACACTCCAGCCTGAGCAACAGAGTAAGACCCTGAGACAGACAGAAAGACAAGAAAGACAGGAAGGAAGGAAGGAAGGAAGGAAGGAAGGAAGGAAGGAAGGAAGGAAGGAAGGAAGGAAGGAAAGAGAAGGAAGGGAAGAGATAGAAAGAAAGAGAGAGAGAGAGAGAGGGATAGATGCTGGCTGTACACAGTAGCTCATGCCTGTAATCACGTGAGGGTGATTACACTAGAGCGTGGATCATTTGATCGGGGGGGTTCAAGACCAGCCTGGGCAACATAGTAAGACTTCGTCTCTATTAAAAATAATTTTAAAAATAAGAAATATTCTTATTTGGGAATGTATAAGAACACTTACTCAGACTTTTTCTGTTTTCCCTAAATAGAGACTAGAACTTAAAGCTAATGATCAGCAGCTGACAATAGTGCATTCTGAAAATTCTTGGCAGATCCGATACCTCTTAAAAGTCTTTTGAGAGGTGACTAAGCCATCTCCCCTATGCTACAACCATCACCCCATCACTACTTTCCCATTCAGTCCGCATGTGGGTGATGCAGATCAGAACAAATGTCAGAAATGCAAGTCATCTGCTAGAAAAAGAGTTGTGTGTCTTATTTTCCCCCTTTCCGCCTCAGGGAAGGAGGGAGGTGTTGCTCAGTACCCCAACCTAAAGCCAAGTGAGAGGGCCTCCAAGAGAATCACTTCATGCATCAGGGTAACTGATGTCTTCTCCCACAACTGGAAGTATATTTATATAGATTGCTAGATGATTTGCCTTCTGAGCCTCTTTGAGCTGAGGAAAAATAATCCAAAAGAGGGGAGGGAAAGGAAGAAGCAGTGTGGCTGTGGAGCAGCTCCCAAGCTCACAATTTGACAAGGCAAAGCTGCTCCATGAGTTTCCTGTGGGTCAGATGGACGTCGTGGAAGAGGAGGCAAGTTGAGCCATCTTGCGAGCAACAAGAGAGGCATACTCCAGGAGCAAGTTGCGGGGTACTACTTAGTCAGGGAATGAGACAGGATGGGAAGAGGTAGGTTCGGAGTGGATCTTTTGCAAGAACCCCAGTCTCCACAGAAAACTCACAACTCTCCCTCCCCAGAACCAACAGTTGGAGGCCTAGAACTCAGAAGGCATTGAATGTGATTGGTGTTAGAGAAACAGGACCGAGCCCAGAGGAAAGACTACAACAATAGCCACTAAAGAAAAAAAACGTGTCCCTGTCCCCCTTCTCCTCCTTAACACACCAAAGGATCTATAGCCAGGAGAAGAAAGGAAGAGGAAGGCAACAGCTGGGAATATCTTCCCATCCTGAAGCTCTCCTAGACATGGATGAAGCCTGTGGAAGGACAAGAAAAAGTCTAAAATTGCTCTGGATGCTTTGAGAACTACAGCAACCAAAAATCTGAAAGCCATGGAACATGGCAAAACGTTGTCATTTCAATAAGTTCAGTTTGCTGAAGAAAGGATTGGAGAAAATAATATGGTTTAATGTGTGTGCCCCCAACAAGATCAATTTCAGTACAACCAGCCTAGAAGGATAATGAGAGAGGATATTGGAAGGATAAACTGAGTCCAGATTGTAAGAATCTTGAATTATTAGGACTTGAAATTCATCCTGAAAGTAACAAGAACATTGAAGATTTGGGGCCAGGTCACTACAGGCCCCTGTGAGAATTAATTGAGCTGTAGTCTGTGGGTAGATTGTAAGACACAGAGCCTAGAGGCATGGAGACTGGAGAGGAAGTTGTCATAATAATTTTGATGACTTATAGTAACTGGAGCCTACACCACAGGGACAACTGTTGAAACGGCATAAAAGAGATAAACAGCAGTGGCATTTTACATGCGGAATGAAAATATTTAGACAACCATCTAAATCTAGGGAGTAAGAATAAAGGATAATTCTAACTTGAGTTGAAGTTCTTCAACCTAGATTATGACTACCATTGGCCACTACTCCCTCATTTCTCCAACCCCTTACCTGGAAGAAAAATAAAATCTATGAATGGCGGTCATTTTGAGAGAAATGTGAAGAGATGTGTGTGGCTTAGAGTCATTTCACCTTTCCAACTCATTAAAAACTTATCCACTCCCTATCTGACATATTCCTCCCAAAAATGCTATTACCACCACCACAAATTCTTGCCTGCTCTGCAAATGCAGCTGGGGCATATGGTGGAATCTACTGAATGTGAAACAAAGGCGGTAAGGAAGGCTCATGGCTCTCTGAAAGATTTACTACAAGTCCAGAAATGTGAAAATGATCCAGATTTCCTGAATCTTGGATCAGATGTCATTTCAACACATCATAATAGTTGCTCTCTGCAGGTTCTCCTGAAGAAGGGAGGGTTTCATCAGCTCCATACACACACTGCAGGAGCATTCTAACACCATCAACTGTAGAAACTAGCAGCAGAGGAAGTTTTTCCTGCACAACTTTCTTTTGTGTGTGTGTGTGCAAGTTGAAGAGTTCAAACACAAGCACCCACTTCCACAATACTCACTGTAATGACTTCCATTGGCGTCAGGCTTGATGTTGGAGCAGACTATCTTAAGTACTTGCTTCAATCAAGATGCTAGTCGAGCATGAAGAAACCATAAGAAATGAATGTGTCCAATTTCTGGGATTCACAATTTCAGACCTGAACCAAGTCCAGCCACAGGCTATCTAGGGAGTCTCCTGGAAATTTGCTACCCCCTCCTCACCTCATTCATTTATTCGCTCATGCGAAACATATTAACTAAAGACGTACTCTGTGCCATTCATTGTGCTCTCAACTGGAACACAGCAATGAACAAAATAGACCTTCCCTCAAGTTGCTCACAGCCTTGCATAGAAGGCACCAAAGACAAGAAAAGAAAGGTGATATCTGATATAAATGAGCAGAGCCTGCTGTGGAAGTGATCAGCCAGCTTAGACTGGGAGGATGAGAAAGCGCTTCCCAGAATCAAGATGTAAGCTGAACCTAAATAAGGAGAAGTCAGTCAGGGGGAGTTAAGAAGTTATAAAATATTACACGGGCAAAAATCGCAAGAGAAGAATGAACATAAGCATGGCTAAACATGGCATGCGCATGGAAGGTCAATGAACATCACTGGAGCCTAGAAAATGAGGGCATAGGGATGGGGTTGGCAGAGGAAGAGGGGTAAAAATAGAGAGGTCATACAGACATTCAGGACCCATATCAGCAATGAACACCTTTGTAAAGGAATTTGAGAAGAAATCAAGGGCCACACATAGCAATCAAATTTATCTGGGGGAGTGGGGCAGGTAATTTTGGAGACTAAATGAGAATGAACTAGAATTAGAGCACAACGTGACTGGCAACTGGGAAAGCAATTAGATGGCATGAGGATGACAATAGTGTTGGAGTTATTGTGTAGGATGGCTCCAACACTATTGTTAAGGGCACTGGGCAGGGCTTGGTCTTGATCACAGGAAAGACATGAGGAAGGGACAGAAGCATCCTAGAGCAGAAGTATGGTGTGCTGTTTTAGGGCAGGGGCTCTGCTTCTCCCAGTTAATTCAGTTAATTGCTGTGTGACCTTGGCCAAACTTCTTAAACCTCTGTGCTTTGGCTTACTTATTGGTAAAATAAAAATCAGGATAAGACCCTCTTTTTAGAGGGCTTGTGAAGATGGGGTAAAGTACATGAAGTGCTGAACTCTTGCCTGGCATATATCAGGTGTTTTTATGAGTTAGGACATAGTCTCAATTGCTGTAACAGAAGCCCAAAACTATAGTGGCTTATATAAGACAGAAGTGCATTTTTCTTATATCCAGGTATAAGCAGTGGTAGGAAGGTAAGCTGAATGGCCATGGACTCTTCTGCGTTGTTGCTCTGTAATCACTGGGATGAGGCACTCACCCACGTGGCCCAGGATATCTCCACTCCAGCCAGTGTGGGGGTGGGGGGTGGGAAGGAAAAAGGACAGCATGTCCAAATTCTGCAGTTGTGCCTTTTAGTACAGAGAAGGTGAGAATGCATATCAGGGGACGATCAGCCACTAGCAATACTTGATATATGTTAATATTATAGAAAAATAGAAAGTGACTTCTCAAAGGAGAGGAGAAAAATAGAAAAAATTCATTTCTGTTGGGTAAGACTTGGTAAACTTGAAGCATAAAAAGTTTTAAACTTAAAACATTTCCAATTTTATCAAAGGAGAAGGATTTAGACAAAACTATATTATATAAGGACAATGAGGAACTCAAAGGATTTATTTTCATGTAAAAGGGACATTGTAAGCACAGGAGTACAGTCAGGCTGGTGGGAAAAACTTTAAAATGAAGTTATAGAATACAGACACAAATCTTCTTGGAAGGCTCGAAGATTTTGCAAAAGTCTTAGGACAGTGTTATGGCTGAAAGCAGTCTAATCCTTACCTTGTGTAAATAGTTCACAGTAGGTACAAAGGAATGCAGAGGAGTTTATCTAAATAGCTTGTTTACTCATGTGGTCCCAAGACCAACCTTTGATCAACTGCTGGTGCATAATTTCTCTCTACTCTGGGGATTCGGCAACTGGGTCAATTACCCTCTAGTGGTGTTTACTCAAGACCTTTGTCATTTAATCTATACTGAATAAATGCGAGCTTCACTGGCTGAGGTGGCTGCCGCTGCTACTCTTTACAGCACCTTCCTTGGTATCTGTGAGGGGCTCAGACCCTTAGCCGGACTGACAGGCAGAATATCTGTGTCAGCATATATTATTCATCTGTCGTTGGGTCAGGGTCTGTGGGACAGATCCCCCACATGTAAGAATTAATTTAAGTATTATTAATTATTACTAATTAATAATTAAATATTATTAACTGTTTTCAAGGAGTTATTCTAATGAAGATTCTAATATTCATCCTAGTATTGAAAGAAAAATGATTAAGCCCACAAAGGAATTAGTATGAATTACCGTTTTTATTGGCATGACATCGTGGAGTGAAATATTAATGAGTTTCTTCTACTCATGAAACATCATCAAAAGAAAACAATGTCATGAATGTATATGCCTGTGTATGACCACTTGCTACGAGGCAGCTCAGGACAGGCAGCACTGAACAGGAGGCACTGGTCACTTCATGACTGCAATGGTTTGCTTTCCCCACGTAGCCATCCCCGTAACTGCAGGTCACCCGGGGCCCTAAAGCTTTGTATCTTCAAATCCCAGATCATGATCCAGGGTCTATCTCTTTTCCAAAATGGTGGATTATCAATTTGCTTTCTGTATTTATGACTTTTTTTTAAGACAGGGTCTTTGTCTCCCATACTGGAGTGCAGTGGCTCAATCATGGCTCAATGCAGCCTTGACCTCCCAAGTTCATGTGATCCTCCCACCTCAGCCTCTGAGTAGCCCAGACTACGGGCATGCACCACCACACCCAACTAAATTTTTTGTAGACATGGTGTTTTCCCTTTTGCTCAGGCTGGTCTCAACTCCTGGGTTCAAATGATCCATTTTGGCCTCCCAAAATGCTGGGATTACAGGCACGAGCCATCAAGCCCCACCCATTCTTGTTTTTAATATGGCCCTAGTGAGATCTCTATAGAAAACCTCAAATGACATCTCCACACCTCTGAGTAGTATGAATCTCCTGCTTCAAAGTTAACTTATTCTTTTCTTAAATTTACTTTTTCCCTCCAGACCGCATGGGTCATTTTTACTTCTTTAAGGATTGACCAAGAGCAAAATTAACAACCCTAACTGCCTGTGACTTAAACAGGGAGAGATCTATGACTTTTTGTAGACAGGGCATTTTCACAAGCAGGAATATCTTATACATTAAGCTAAGAGAAGAACCCTGTGGGGAGCAGACTGCATAGGCCGGGCCTCCTTAGTCTCCTCCTCACCTGATCCCTAGGGCACAAGTCAGTATAGACCCAGCGTTCACCTCCACATCCAGCAAAGATCACCCAGGGACAGATCCTCTAGTGAATTTTTTCCACCTACTTTATTTGCTTAAATTAGTCCTTTTGTTATAAAGAACCATAGACTGGCATTTCAAATGGTCCCTGGCTGGGTTTTGTGCGGATCAGTCCAAGAATGTAATACAATTGCTCCTCCAATTGCTCTCAGGGAAAGTGCATTGCAATGTCCTCCACTCCCAACAGCCTGCCTGCAAATTCAGGGTGGTCAGCAGAAACTTCTGGGGATTAGAGAGCAGCTCCCTGGCCATTTCCCATTGATAGTTTAATATGATAAAAGTTTGTGGACAGGAATGGCGGCTTATGTCTGTAATTCCAGCGCTTTCGGAGGCCAAGGCAGAAAGATCGCTTGAGTCCAGGAATTCAAGACCAGTCTGGGCAACATAGGTAGACCCCCCTCTCTACAAATATATACTTTTTTAATTAGCTAGGAATGGTGGCAGACGCCTGTGGTCCCAGCTACTTGGGAGGCTGAGGCAGAGGAATTGCCTGAGCCTGGGAGATCCAGGCTGCAGTGAGGCATGGGAGCACCACTGCACTCCAGCCTGGGTGACAGAGCAAGATCCTGTCTCAAAAAATTAAAAAATAAAACAAAATTTGTTATTTAACCTTGAACAAGAAAGGCAAGAGCAAACCTTAGCAAAATAATGCAAAAGTTATTATTTTACAGGAAATAGGATTCAAATCATATTAATAGGCAGGAAGGAAATCAATCCTCACAGTGGCAAGGTGAGTTTATTCTTGGAGATTTAAGAAAAATACAGCCATCATCCACAGGACCAGAGTTCCCTGCCCCCCCAATCCTATCCCATCCCTCTGTCAATTACTCATAACTTTCTCACCTGCAAAGTCTTTTCCAGAAAAGAAAGACATTGATTTTCAGTGGATGCCTCGAGGCTTCAGAATTAGTAAAGAACTGCAGAAGTTGTAAAGCGGCTTTCACTAATCTGCACAGACAGACGCTGGGCTGTTGAGAGAGGGAGGCAGGATGTGGATGCCTCCCTAAGAAGGGCTTAAGTAATGGAAGCAATTTCATCAAAATCAAACATTGTTAATGTTTTATCTGATACATAAAAATTCTAGTTCATTATAGTTTTTTTGTTCCTATTGTTACTATAGATGTTTTCTCATGTTTATTGTTCATTGCTTATTTGTGTTCCTGTACCAGCATATTTGTATTCTTTGACCTCCAGTATGATATCTGATATTTTATAACAGTAATGAGAGTGAGCATCCTTGCCTTTTTCCTAAATTTACTGGAAATTCCTCTATTGTTTCTCACTGAAATATGATTTCTACTGTTAATTGCTGATAAAATGTTGCTTTTAAATTAAGCCATATGATTTCCAAGTTACTGAGGATGTTCCTCAGAAATGGATGTTGAACGTCATCAAATGGCCTTTTTAGCAACTATCATATACTTTGACTCCTTAATTACTGATATAGTGAATAACCTGAAACCATTTCCAAATGTTGACCCATCTTTACATTTCTGAAATATGGCATAGTGTGGTTTTAAGGTTCTGATAGATTATGTTAGATGATGGTTTTACATATTTTTGGTTCTGTGTTCATATGTAAGAAAAGTCTGTAAATTTATTTTTTAGTGCTATCTTTCAACACTCTCAGAATTAGTGACTTACGACTTTCATAGAATGAGTTGTTAATTTGTATGAATGAGTAAATTTCTAGCAACTAATTTATCTATGCTTTGCAGTAGCTTCAATGTCTTGAATTTTCTGTGCCTCGAAGATTCGATTGGATTGGATTTACTGCTCAGACATTGGATCTGGTGCCTGCGGGTCAGGAGCAAGGTGGGAGAAAGAATTCTGTCTTTCCTTATTGTTTCTAACTATTCTTCAACCCAAATTGCTAATATTTTCACAAGAGTTACTTATCTAAGCCACATTTTAAAATGTATTGGTATAAATGTATAGTTAGTATTCATTTAAAATTGTTAAATCTCTTTATTGTCTGAGTAAACACCTCCTCATTACTGATGTTGCATATTGTGTTGTCTATGTGGTCTTCTTAAACAGCTCTGAAGACAATATTTTTGCTTTCCATTTTATTAATTTTTGCTTTTATCTTCATTAGTTGTGTTTATTCTTTAGCACTGCAATTCATCTGCCTTCTGAAGTGAAATTTATAGCACATATATTTTAAATCTTTCAAAACTTGAAAGGTTTAATGTTTTGTCTTCACTGCCACATATTTCTCAGCATTTATTAATTTATTTTTATGTGATATAACCACATCACAAATAATGTGTAGGTACTGAAGAATAGCAGTTGAAAAGTTTTCTCTACTATCCCTGTTTACCACATATTTTTTACTTACCTCTTTAATCTGGGTTTTCAGAAGTTTCTTTTTAAAAATTATTTCTTTGTGGTAATTCTACTATCTTCCTTGACTTTGTTTTGTTTTTGCTATCTTTTAGTTATTTATTTCTTATTCTATTGTATAGGTTCAGAATTTCTACTCTGGGAACTTTATTCACACTTTTCTTTTGGCTTGATATGTAATCAATTTTTTGTATGTGAATATTTCACAGTCAACTTACTTTTAACTGGAGCCAATTTTTATAAAACTTCTATATTCATAATTCAAAATAAAATAAATATAAATATACTTTTAGATATATATTTTCAAAGCTATATTAAAATATAGTGTATGATTTTAAATAGATTTTTATTGATTATTAAATTATGGAGTTCAGTGGATCTTAATACTGAAGCCTTCAGCATTTATTTGCTCTCCTACTCATGTCACTGTTATGGGCTAAATTGTTTCCCCATCGAAATTCATATGTTGAGATCCTAACACCCAACACCTATAACCCTATTTGAAGATAAAGTCTTTAAAGACGTGATTAAGTTAAAATGAGGCCTTTAGGTTGGGGCCCTAATCTAATATGACTGGTGTCCTTAGAAGAAGAAGAGACACCAGGGGCTCATGCACACAAAAAAGGTCAAGTCAGACTCGATGGGAAGGCAGCCACCTGCAAGCCAGGGAGAGAGGCCTCAGGAAAAACCAAACCTGCTGACACCTTGATCTTGGATTTCCAGCCTCCAAAACTGTGAGAAACTAAGTTTCAGCTGCTTAAGCCTCCCTGTCTGTATTCTGTCAGCCCGAGTGGACTAATGCGGTCACTCAATGGAATGAAGTTCCTGCCACAGCTTTATGACTGAGGCCAAATGCATTTGCTATTCATCAGTCACACCTGCACTGTTGATTTTCTTAAGCTACAGAAATGTTTCTCAGTACTTAAATATCCATCAAAGTAGAAAAATAAAAAATAGTACAAATTCAATCAATTTATTCATTTGTGTAACTTGACTGTTCCCAACAGACTTTATCTCATTGCTCATTCTTTTCTCTCTGCCTAAAATTTACCAAACCACAGCTGAACAAATTGAGGTTGGTAGTTGGTCCAAGGCTAAGAATTCGGGACTTCTGACCCCTGGTTAATGCCCTTTTGTACTTACTACACCATTCATTATATAGACTCAGATTTGTCTAGAAAATGTACTTTTCTCTGTACCCTTACAAACCGAATTGCATGATAGTCAAACAACTGCCTTTCATGCTTTGTGAAATGAATACTTCTGAAGCCTATCATATGGTCTCCGATGCCATTTTATCCAGAATAAATCAGGGTTACTTTATTATAAATAATACAATCTAGGAAGAGGGTATTTCTTCAGGGACATCTGTATCTACGATTCTGCAAATACTATCGGTTTCTTCAGATCAATCCTTTTCTGATGAAAAAGGGAAAGAATTTCTTAGATGTGAAATATGTAAGGATATAGCCTAGGTAGAGAGAATATTGAAAGTTTAAAACTGAAATTCACAGGAACTACTTGAGGCCTATATTGCCTTTAATATTCCTTTGACTAAAAGTCATTATATAATTATGCAATAAGTCTGCGCTATGAATCAATGGAATTCATATTAAGTAGCTTTCTTTGAAAGAGGTTAAGAGAAAGAATGGGATTGAGAAAGAGTAAACTGAGGAAAAAGTATTGGTTGATTTTGCCTGTCTGACACAACTTTTATTATTATTTTCCTTTCCAGAATCACTAAAGATAATGCAGATAAGCAAAAGGAAGAAAATACTCATTTGTGATCACACCAACCTCAGTAATAAATAATATTGCTTATGGAGATATTTTCAGTCAGTTTTCAATAAATATTGTTTTTAAATAAAATTCTGCTTGAATTGGTGTTTTAGGTTGGGTTTCCTTGGAAAAAGACCTAGAGACAGGGATTCAAGTGCTGGTCATTTATGTGGGTGAAGATGTCAGGAGACACAGAAAGGACAGTGGAAAAGTAAAACAAGGCATAGAAAGCAGCCAAAAAAGTGTACGTACAAGGACATTACCACTGTGGTAGCTGAAATGTTCCAAATGAGGAACTCTGGCAGCCAGCATGGAACATGGACCTCAAAGTTGTCTTAACAAAGTGGTGAGTAACCTCACTACTGGGGTTACATCATGGACTCCACCAGTTATTGAATGAGTGTTCATCAAGGGGCATAATCGGCCTGCTAAGCACATGGGCAAAGAAAATTTAGACAAAGAGAAGTCGATGCTGGAAATTAGAAGCACAGTAAGCACATGCTGGAATAGTGAGGGTGAAGATACACAAATGTGGCATACATAATACATAGCATCTGTTACAAATATTATGTTGTCTGGCAACCTGCTTTATTCATTTATTACACCTTGAATCTTTTATGGAATATTAAATGCTCTGAATATGATATTAATTATCAATCCTTTTGGCTACATACTAGTCTATTGAATGATTGCACAAATCTCTGATTGTTGACACTTGAGGATTCCACTTTTTCATTATAATATACAAATTGTGATAAGCATTCTTGTATTAAAATCTGTTGTGTATGTATAACAATATTATTATGATAAACAGCTATCACTTGAATTACTGCATCAAGGGATATGTAACAGTTTATGACTTTTGATTTGTATCACAAAGTTGATCTTTAGAAAGATTGTACTAATTTACACAATTAGAAACGTGTGTCACTTCTGCAGTTTCCTGCCCAATACTGATCTGAAGCGTGAGGCCAACCTACATAGACTTGGGGATGACTCTGCCGCCCCAGACGGCCTGGAGGGTAGAGCATCAGTCCAAAGAGGAGTAGTCTCAGGCCTTAAGATCTGATAGAATTTGCCTTGCTAGGCTTTGGTCTTGCTTGGGACCTGTCACCTCTTTCTTCCTTCTGATTTCTCCATTTGCAGTGGGAATGTCTATCCTAGGCCTGTCCACCATTGTATTTTGAAAGCACATTAACTTGTCTGATTTTACAGGTTTATAGCTGGAGAGGAATTTTACCTCAGGATGAATCATACCTACAGTCTCCCCTATATCTGATTTAGGTGACATTTAGATGAGACTTTGGACTTTAGAGTTGATGCTGGAACTAGTTAAAACTTGGAGGGCCACTGGGATGAAATGAATGTATTTTACATGCAAGAAGGACTTGAATTTGGGGGAGCCAGGGACAGAATGCTACAGACTAGATGTTGTTACCCCTCAGATCATATGCTGGAGCCCTAACCTAAAAAGTGATGTTACTTACAGATGGGGTCTTTGAGAGACAATTAGGTTTAAGATGAGGTCCTGAAGCCCCCAAGACACCAGAGAGATTGCTTTCGCTCTGTCTCCCCAACGTGAGTGTGGCAGGCCAGGTTTCTAGTAGCAACCACAACAGTCGGTTTCCACTAATCTTTTACTATAATTTTGATGAATGCATAAGTTAAACATTAAAGAACTGAAGAAACTGGGTGTATGAGGGCAGGAATGTGAAAACAAACCTATTAAGACTCTGCCTGGGTTTTCTCAGACCCTAAAGTCTGATCGAATAATGGCATTCTTACACATACACTTTGTACCAGAACACACTTAAGAAACTTTCCAAGACTCTAGAGAAAGCTTTCCAGACCCCAGGCTCTAGTTAAAGATTAGATATAGATTGAATGAAACACTCCTGCTTGTGGCCGCACTCCCACACGTAGGCATTGAGCTTAAAATATACACGAGCACTAGAAAAAAACTTGTAACTTTGAGTCTGTCTGGTGAGTTACTCTGACTTTCTCCCTGTAACCAGTTGCAGAAATAAACTCCCTTTTTCCAAGCCTGTCTGCATCTGGTTATTGGACCACAAGAACAAGCAGCTGGACCTCATTCTGTGCAGGAAAATGAGCACATAGCAAGAAGGTGGCTGTCTACAAGCCAGGAATAGAGCCCTTTCCAGAATCCGATCATGCTGCCACTCTGATCTTGGACTTCTAGCCTCCAGAACTGTGAAAAATAAATTTCTGTTGTTTAAGCTACCCAGTCTATGGTATTTTGTTATAGCAGCCCAAGCAGACTAATACATCTGGTGTCATTTCACAGCCGAGATTTAATGCCTCCTGATGATACACTGGCTAGTAACAACATACCAGGCAAGGACTGAGTTGGAGTGACAAGATAGTGGAGCTGGTGGGAATTATGCGGAGTTAGTGTGGGTGAACTTCAACTAATACAAAACAAGAGACAAGAGAAAGGTAGGCAGTTGCATTTCTCCCTTTTACCTATCTTCCGTGGACTACTCTGAGGTTATGATTCCTCTTTACAATTCTTCTGGAGAGGTAATGAAGGCCAAGCTAACATGCCCACGGAGCAATCTGCTGGATCTGCTTCCAACTCATTGTGTTTCATGTCTTTCTTTACCTCACTTTTCTTTTTTCCTTTATCTTAACACACATGTGTTTGCACCTCTATAGGCAGCAATACTTTAATTGTTGCCCCAGGCTCTGTTTTCTAGAGGACCCATGCTAAGAAATGAGTTTTTGACAAGCACCATATATTGCTTCTCAGCCTTTTGACTAAGAACGAGTGTGATAAAGATGATATATTTTTATTATGATAGAAAGAAATCCAATGAACTTATAAAAAAACAAAAATAACAACACGCAAAAAATATGGAGTTGAGTCATTTTATGTTTCAGATGGCTATTTAATACCATTATCTTTTAGAAAGCAAGTGATAAAGTTTCCAATTATATCCTTGTATAAACACAAAGACTGAATAATAAAACATACTTGATTAGATTCTTGCCTTTTAGATAACTATACCCAAGTAATATAAATTAATTACAAAGTATAAACTTAGCAGGAGGTCTCAAATATAGAGTCCTTGAACATATTCATTTTAATGCTTGTCATTGACATAAATTTATTTTAAATGCTAAACCAAATGTGCAAATAATATGAAATAAAGAGAAATATATGATATTTTCAATAAAATTAAGATTCAGAATGATGTCATTCTATAATGTAAAGTATCTCTAGCTTTCAGAGAATATTTAAATACATTGACAAGGTGAATTTTATCAAATATAAGTCTAAAGCCCCATATTTTGGTTCAGAAAATCAAATGTACATGAACTGGTTAGAAAGAACCTATTTCAGCAGCAAAGATTAAATCTAGGAACTTCAGCTGATCACAACATTTATGTGAATCTCCTCTTCAAGAAGATGCATCGATAATAGCACATTGTCCAGATGACCTGAAATAATAGTCTACCATGCTCAATTTTATAAGACTTTTTCAGGAATATTGATTGCAGCTCTGGAAGACAATGTAAGACTGTTAAAATTATCGACATATTCAGAAAAAAAGTCTAAAAGATTAAGGATCTGAAAAGCATGTTATACGAAGAGTGAATGGTTTGAAAGGATTAAGAATGTTTAACTTGGAGAGGCAAAGACTCCTGGGAGATTTCACAGTTATCTTCAAATAGGGCTATTTCCGGTCATTCTAAGAGAGATTCAGATTTCAGATCATTCTAAGAGGGAAATTTCCAATGATGATGGCCAAGAATGGAATGAGAAACCCTATGGGACAATTACCTCCCCATGACTGAAGTATCTAAATAGGGGTTGCATGACCAATCAATTCATTTATCATGATTCTGAATTGTGGCTGGGATGATGGACCAACGACTTCTACTGGTCCCTTCGATTGTCAGTTACCTCCCTGAGGATCCTCAAAATATCCTTCTTTAATTTTGAAATTTTTAACATTTTAGGTCATAAAAGCAACCTGTAAAATATTGCTTGAAAATTATATCATGTGACTTATCACATGATATCATGATTATCATCTGAATCTAACCTCAATAAATTATTAAAGTAAAAAAATCCATACATATATTCAAAGCTTAAGACAAAGAGATAACTATATTATACAATTGAACAATGTGCATTCTTACTTTAAATGTCATTGTCAACAAGGGGTCATCAATATCTAGAAAGAGAAGATGGTCTGTGCTGCTATAATTAGCAGAACTCAAATGTGATAGAGAATTCAGATAGAGAAAAACATATCTGGATTTCTTATCAAAACTGGGGGAATCACAGCTAGTGTGGGAATTCCAAGGGGCAAGAAGACAGTGCAGATATTTCTCACCCTAAAGAAGCAGAGAAAGACAAAACCGTAGGGAACACATAGTCCAAAACTGTTAGAGAAAACAGATCCCCCAAGCCTGGAGTGAAATCAGAAGGATTCAGCAATGGAAATAATACAAATAGGTATCAGAAATGAGACGTGGAGCCAAGAATCTGGCCAGGGAGATAAAAGCAGGATCTGGGAAACAGCCTAGGACTGTCTTCCTTGGGTATCCATTTAGATGAAGTTTTCTGAATACGGGGTTGGAAGTTCATAGCATTAAAAATGAAAACTAAATATGAGTGTGTGTGCGTGTATGCCTGTACTTATTTTATAAATCATTCTTATCAAAGACTCCTTCAGTATAAGATTACAACCTTCCTTTTATCTTTTTCTTTTTTTGGTGTTTAATACCCTCTGTTTTATAAAATAATGATAAAGAATTTTGCAAAAACAATGCAAAGAATTTGTTTTGTTTAATGTTTTCAGTGGGAATAAGAAATATCGACAAACCTGGGCTATCCCTTCCATTAGTTTTTCTTATAATTTCAGTAGTCTGTGAAATTTTTAAATCTGGAAATCGTTGGCCCAGAAAATGCATTCATATTTGCAATTTTTGTGAGGTAGTCAGGATGATATATTTGGACTAAAGAAAAAAGTTTGAAAAGAATCAATTCATCTAGCAATAATTATACAAATTATTTCTATCACAAAACATTATTTTATTAATGATGAGACATTAAAAATTTTTAAATTAACATTAAAATATTACGAAGACTTCATAGGGTTCTTTTTTGTTTCATTTAGTTATTTTGGTAATGCTTTGGTGAATGCTAGTTAACTAGCTTTCTTCTTCTGTGAGTTGTACATGCCCATTTACAAAACTCAAATAAGAAAAAAATCAAAGATAATTATTTTCAATATTTAGATTTATCAGACTTCAAATATTAAATACCATTACCCATAAATATATCTAAACACATACAATAATTTTTAATATTTTAATATCAAGTAAAATATATCTATGGCATAAAATGATAGTTTGAATCATGTGACTATGACCAAGTTATGCTGGGTACTTATTCCAACTACTGTATGACTATTTTGAGTATTAAAATGACTCCTTAATATTAACCATATGCATATTTATACTTATAAAATTTAAGAAGCAGTGTGTTAGCCATTAGGCCACAGATAAACATGTTTTTGTTTCTGAGCCTATTTCATTATCTGGGCTGGGTATGGTGGCTCATGCCTGTAATCCCAGCACTTTGGGATGCTGAGGCAGGTGGATCATGAGGTCAGGAGTTCGAGACCAGCCTGACCAACACGGTGAAACCCTGTCTCTATGAAAAACACAAAAATTAGCTGTGTGTGGTGGGGCATGCCTGTAATCCCAGCTAGTCAGAAGGCTGGGGAAGGAGAATAACTTGAACCCGGGAGGTGGAGGTTGCAATGAGCCAAGATCATGCCACTGCACTCCAACCTGGGTGACAGAGCGAGACGCCATCTCAAAAAAAAAAAAAAAAAAAAAAACTCATTATGAGGAGAAAATGAGATAATGAATACACAACTGTAAGTTGTTTTTAATAAAAATTATATATCATGCTAAAATACTAAAGTGAAACCAAACATAATTTAACTTAATACTATTCCTAAGCAAACATTTAAAATGCATATCAAAATCTTAGTGTTTTATATTCTCTTCAATTTTCAATATGTAAATGTTACAGAGTTCCGATTGATGGAATGCTAGATAATATGTTGCCTACCTTATCTAGCCACCAAAATTATAGATGTACATATCAAAAATGAAGAAATTAAACATGACATATGACATTCATATAGAGGTTAAAATTATCATTTCTGCAAGAGCGAAATTAAAAGCCCTAAAACAATGTTTGTCATTTTCTTTTAATAACATGTTCCAAATTAAGAAAGCAGCATGTTAAGCATAAATCTTAATGTATGAACTACCTTAGGGAATGAAATAAATTCTGGGTGACTAAGCTGTTCTAAAAATAACTCTGCATTCATTATTGTTAAATAATACTGAAGAAAATCTTAACATCAGCTCACCATTGTACTTTCAGCTTGATAAATGAAGTGTCACCAAAAAAGTTAATCAGATAACATTTATATAATTTCACTTTTAAGATAATTTTCCTCCTAATCATCTGCCAACACTTGAGAGAGAAATGGAATCTTTTCTCCGCATAATTTTCTCCCAGCAGACTGCCATTGCCAGCAGCAGTTGGTTAATAATAGATGCTCAGTGTCTTAGAATATTACTGGTATAGACAGCACAGAGCCTAAGGTTAACACAGAGGTCACTTAGGGTCATTCTGCTCAATAGATCTGCAATAATAATTTGCTAAAGCTCTGTTCCTTATAGTTTGACAAATGTAATGTCTTTCCTAAGACTTCTAAAAATTCTCAGGAGTTTTCCCAAATCTGATTCTGAGCTTCTGGTCCCAATATTATCTTAGTTTAGGATAGCCTTGCCATCTCATACATGCTATTTCTGTTCTGCCTTGTGCCAATCCAGATGTACAAACTAACTCTCTTCTTTAATTTCTATAAAATTCACCCATTTATTTTGGTGTCTAACAAACTCTACTAAAAATTTGGGTTATGAAAAGTAATTATATTGTTAAAAGAGAAACTTTAGCTGAATTAAATTTAAGAGTTTAATTGAGCAAAGATCCATTCACGAATCAGACAGCCTCCTGAGCCAGAGTAGGCTCAGAGACTCCAGTGTGACCACATGGTGGAAAAAGATTCATGGGCAGAAAAAGGAAAGAGATATACAGAAAATGGAAGTTAGGTACAGAAATAGCCAGATTGGGGCCGGGCGTGGTGGCTCACGCCTCTAATGCGAGCACTTTGGGAAGCTGAGGAGGGCAGATCACAAGATGAGGGTAAAGGGTTCAATTAAACAGGAAGAACTAACTATCCTAAATATATATGCACCCAATACAGGAGCACCCAGATTTATAAAGCAAGTTTTTAGAGACTTACAAAGAGATTTAGACTACCATACAATAATAATGGGAGACTTCAACACCCCACTGTCATTATTAGACAGATCACTGAGACAGAAAATTACCAAAGATATTCAGGACCTGAACTCAGCTCTGGATCAAGTGGACCTGATAGGTATCTACAGAACTCTCCACCCAAAAACAGAATATACATTCTTATCACCTCACGGCACTTACTCTAAAATTGATCAGATAAATGAAAACACTCCTCAGCAAATGCAAAAGAACTGAAATCATAACAGTCTCTCAGACCACAGTGCAATCTAACTAGAACTCAAGATTAAGAAATTTATTCAGAACCACAAAACTACATGAAAATTGAAAAACCTGTTCCTGAATGACTCTTGGGTAAATAAAGAAATTAAGGCAGAAATCAAGAAATTCTATGAAACTAATGAGAACAAAAGATGACATTCCAGAATCTCTAGGGTACAGCTAAAGCAGTGTTATAGCACTAAATGCCCACATCAGAAAGCTAGAAAGATCTCAAGTTAACAATATAACATCTCAACAACAACAACAAAAAACTAGAGAACCAAGAGCACACAAACCCCAAAACTAAAAGAAGACAAGAAAATAAATAAATAAATAAACAAGATTATAACTGAACTGAAGGAGATAGAGATACAAAAAAATTCAGAAGATCAACAAATCCAGGAGCTGTTTTTTTATAATAATAATAATAAAATAGACCACTGGCTAGACTAACAAAGAAGAAAAAAGAGAAGAATAAAATAAACACATTCAAAAATGATAAAGTGTATATCACCACTGACCCCACAGAAATACAAGCCATCATCAGAGAGCACTATAACATCTCTATGCACACAAACTAGAAAATCTAGAAAAAATGGATAAATTCCTGGACACATACACACTCCCAATACTGAACCAAGAAGAAATTGCATTCCTGAATGGACCAATAACAAGTTCCGAAATTGAGGCAGTAACGAATAGCCTACCAACAAAAAAAGCCCAGGGTCAGATGGACTCAGGTCTGAATTCTACCAGAGGTACAAAGAAGAGTTGGTACCGTGTCTACTCAAACTGTTCCAAAAGATCGAAAAGGAGGGACTCCTCTCTAACTCATTCTATGAGGCCAGGATCATCCTGATACAAAAACCTAGCAGAGATACAACAAAAAAGAAAACTTCAGGCCAATATCTTTCACCAACATCGATGCAAATATCCTCAATAATATACTGGCAAATCGAATCCAGCAGCACATCAAAGAGCTTATGCACCATGATCATTCATTCCTAGGGTGCAAGCTTGGTTTAACATAGGCAGATCAATAACTGTAATTCATCACATAAACAGAACTAAAGACAAAAAACCATATGATAATCTCAATAGATGCAGAAAAGGGCTTTGATAAAACTCAACATCCTTTCATTTTAAAAACTCTTAACTAACTAGGTATTGATGGAACATACCTAAAAATAATGAGAGCCATTTATGACAAAACCACAGTCAATATCATAGTGAATGGGCAAAAACTGGAAGCATTCCCCTTAAAAACTGGCACAAGACAAGGATGCCGTCTCTCACCACTCCTACTCAACATAGTATTAGAAGCTCTGGCCAGGGCAATCAGGCAAGAGAAAGAAATAAAGCATCTTCAAATAGGAAGAGAGGAAGCCAAATTGTCTCTGTTTACAGATGACATGATTCTGTATCTAGAAAACCCCATTGTCTCAGCCCAAAAGCTTCCTAAGCTGACGAGTAACTTCAGAAAGTCTCAGAATACAAAATAATTGTGCAAAAATCACAAGCATTCCTATACACCAACAATAGTCAATCAGAGAGCCAAATCAAGAATGAACTCCCATTCACAATTGCTACAAAGAGAAAAAAACACCTAGGAATACAGCTAATAAGGGATGTGAAGGACCTCTTCAAGGAGAACTACAAACCACTGCTCAGGGAAATCAGAGAGGATACACACAAATGGAAAAATATTCCATGTTCATGGATAGCAAGAATCAATATCATTAAAATGGCCATACTACCCAAAGTAATTTATAGATTCAATGCCATCTCCATTAAACTACCATTAACATTTTTCACAGAATTAGAAAAATCTACTTCAAACTTCATATGGAACGAAAAAGGAGCCCAAATAGCCAAGACAATCCTAAGCAAAAAGAACAAAGCTGGAGGCATCACGCTACCTGACTTCGAACTATATCACAAGGCTACAGTAACCAAAACAGCATGGTACTGGTACAAAAACAGACACATAAACCAATGGAACAGAATAGAGAACTCAGAAATAAGACCACACACCTACAACTATCTGACCTTTGACAAACCTGACAAAAACAATTAATGGGGAAAGGATTCTCTATTTAATATATGGTGTTGGGAGAACTGCTTAGCCATATGCAGAAAATTAAAACTGGACCCCTTCCTTACACCATATATAAAAATTAACTCAAGATGGATTAAAGACTTTAATATAAAACCCAAAACTTGGCCAGTCATGGTGGCTCACACCTGTAATCCCAGAACTTTGGGAGGCTAAGACAGGTGGATCATGAGGTCAAGAGCTCGAGACAAGCCTGACCAACATGGTGAAACCCCGTCTCTACTAACAATACAAAAATTAGCCAGGCATGGTGGTGTGTGCCTGTAATCCCAGCTACTCAGGAGACTGAGGCAAGAGAATCACTTGAATCCGGGAGGCAGAAGTTGCAGTGAGCCGAGATTGCGCCACTGCACTCCAGCCTGGGCGGCAGAGTGAAACCGAAAAAAAAAAAAAAAAACCTATAAAAACGCTGGAAGAAAATCTAGGCAATACCATTCAGGACATAGGCACACGCAAAGATTTCATGATGAAAATGCTAAAAGCAATTGCAACAAAAGCAAAAATTGACAAATGGGATCTCATTAAACTAAAGAGCTTCTGCACAGCAAAAGAAACTATAATCTGAGTGAACGGACAATTTACAGAATGGGAGAACATTTTTGCAATCTATCCATCTGACAAAGGTCTAATATCCAGAGTCTACAAGGAATTTAAACAAATTTACAAGAAAAAAACAAACAACCCCATTAAAAAGTGGGCAAAGGAAATGAACAGACACTTCTCAAAATAAGAGATTCATGTGGGCAACAAATGTATGAAAAAAGGCTCATCATCACTGACTATTAGAGAAATATAAATCAAAACCACAATGAGATACCATCTCCTGCCAGACAGAATGGCTATTATTAAAAAGTCAGAAAACAACAGATACTGGCGAAGTTGTAGAGAAAAAGGAATGCTTTTACAACCTTGGTGGGAGTATAAATTAGTTCAACCATTGTGGAAGACAGACCAGAGTTTTCTCAAAGACCTAAAGGCCGAAATACCATTTAACCCATTAATAAGCATATACCCAAAGGAATATAAATCATTCACTTATAAAGACACATGCATACGTATGTTCATTGCCCCACTATTCACAATAGCAAGGACATGGAATCAACCCAAATGACCATCAATGATAGACTGGATGAAGAAAATGTGGTGCATATACATCATGGAATACTGTGCAGCCATAAAAATAAACAAGATCATGTCTTTTGATTTGCATGGGTGGTGCAAACTAATGCAGGAACAGAAAAGCAAACACTGCATGTTCTCATTTATAAGCGAGAGCTGAATGATGAGAACACATAGACACATGGTGGGGAAGAACACACACTGAGGCCTATTGCAGTTGGGGGTGAGGGGAAAGAGAGCATCAGGAAGAATAGCTAATGGATGCTGGGCTTAATACCTAGATGATGGGTTGATCTCTGCAGCAAACCACCATGGCACAAGTTTACCTATGTAACAAACCTGCACATGCTACACATGTACCATTGTACTTAAAATAAAAGTTGAAGTAAAAAAAAAAAGATATTTGCTTAAGTGGGTGGGGAGGAGGCAGAGTGCGTGCACACACATAAAAGATTACCCCTTATTATGAATTCTGTAGCAATTTTCTTAGATAAATAACACATTTTTCTTTCTTTCACCATTAGCTACGCAAATAAACAGGTAACTAGATTTCCACTTCCAATCATGAAGGAGTATTAGAATCCAGAATTAATCTCCTGCCATAAACAATTAGAAAACTAAAAAATAGATAGAAAACAAACACTATTTTCACATGTTGGACTATATAGGTAGTGCAGGGCTATGACGGCAGAGACAGAATGGACATGATATGGTAAACTTTGTAATTGTTCACATTTTCTACCTTGAGGCAATTACCAGACAGCAGCATGGGGCAAGGGGTGAGAGTGATCTGGAAGAGCCTAGTCAAAGAGCTCAGATTTCAGAGAGGCAGAAGTGGCTAAAATTTCCACAGATATAGAATATGCAGAGAAAACGTTATAGAAATTTATGTTGGGGTGACTTTAAGTCTGTGGCTGAATATCCATCTGTACATACGTAGGGAGAAACCCCATGATGTCAAGCTAGGGAAAACTTCTAGGAAAGGAGAAATTGTAGAAAACCGTAGATGAAAAATTCTAGAGCTCACGTAAGGCCTGGAATCATTCAAGCTTCCAGTAGCTAGAGTAAAAGGCCTGTTCGAAAAAATGTCGAACACACTCAAAAGTGTTTTTACCTATTCTCTTACTCAACAATCCAAACAGCACAGAAGACACTGTGACCAAATGTGTGGCGATTTACCCCACACACCAAGCGGCAGACACCAACTGGGTTTCCTCCAATTCAATTAAAATCTGACAATATCTTCCTGGGAAAAATGTCAGATCCCACAGGGTGAAAGCTGAATCCTGCAAGACTGTCCCTACCTCCAGATACCAGTCATAACTTTGGCCTCCAGAACTTCTGACTGAGCAGCTTCAAGTTGCGGTTCCCACAACTCCCTCTTTGGATCCCATTAATTTGCTACAGTGGCTCACAGAACTCAGGAAAGCACATTTACCAGCTTATTATAAGGTATTATTACAAAGGACACAGATGAAGAGATGCATGGGATGAGGTACAGGGGAAGGTTTACAGAGCTTCCTTGTCCTCCCCAGACGCACCACCTTCCAGCAAACTCCACATGTTCAGCTGTCCTGAAG
The DNA here is from genome assembly GCF_029281585.2 of Gorilla gorilla gorilla. Lineage (NCBI taxonomy): Eukaryota > Metazoa > Chordata > Mammalia > Primates > Hominidae > Gorilla > Gorilla gorilla. The sequence goes on along the minus strand of NC_073240.2, from coordinate 54,617,952 downwards.
CTCTCAAACTCTGTCTTCTTGGGCTGTATATGGAGACTTCGTTGGACAGGCATGATTGAACAATGGACAACCACGTCACAATGCGATTGGACAAAAAGGGCATGATCTAAAGCCTGCAAGGGCTTGCTGTTCAGACTCTTCTTGGTCTCTCTGTGCAGCATTCCTTCCTCCAGGGTACAGGGCACGGCCCCTCTGGAATGAGGGTTTATGACCCACAATCAGGTTAGAGTCCTGCCTTGGGCAGGTGAAAGGTGGACAGGAGGAGATGAGACACAGAGAGAGAGAGAGAGAGAGAGAGAGAGAGATTCTGTTTACTGTAACAGGGGCTATGAGAGTTATGAGCCAGAAACCATGGTTGAACATCCCAGTCAACAAAAAGAGTATTCATTAAAAACTGCATAAGGGCTAGGCATTAAAACTGGGGCTAAAGTAAAGGTAGCTCCTGTTACTTTTAACCTGAAGGGGCTTTAAATCAAGCCTCAAAATGATCAAACTGATAATGAGTTAACCTCACTGTCTCCCAGAACAAAGTCCAGTACTCTGCAGGAAAACAACAAAATCTAAACATTCAGAAATGGAAAATTTAAAATAACTGGATAAAGAGGTGGGAAAAATGTCACCAATAACCAGAAAAAAGGCAATTAAAACACACTTAAGCATGACATAGATGATCAAAGTTATAAATAACAAGGGATATTAAAACAGTTTACTTAAATATGATATATATGCTCAAGGATATAAGAAAAAATTTAAATAGTAAGAGAAATAGAAGATACGAAAGAGAACATACTAGAACTCCAAGAAATATAAAAATAAAATTTCTGAAATAAAAACATCACAGAATAAAACTAAAAGCAGATTAGACACTGCATAAGTAAAGATCAGTAAACTGGAAGGCATAGTAATAGCACTTTCCAAAATGAAATGTAGAAAAGGAAAACAAAAAGGTCGGAAAAAATGACCAGAGCCTCAATGACATGTGGGAAAATATCAAAGATTTAATGCATGCCTAACGAAGTCCTTATAAGAGAGAAGGGAAAACAGGAAAGAAGAAAAAAAAGAAAATCATAGACAATATTTATCCAAATTTGATGGAAATGGTAAACCCACACATCAAATATGCTGAATGAATCCTAAGTAGAATTAACATAAAGAAAATCACACATGGCTAATTGTAATCAAATTGCCAAAATCCAGTGATAAAGAAGAAAAATTTTAAGGGAGCCAGAAATAAAAGACATTGTTTCAGTGCAACAAGGAATGATTGCAGATTCATATCAGAAATATACATTTTAAAAGACAATCAAATGGCAATCTTTTAAAGAACTTAAGTGGGAGTGGGGGTTGTTATACCCCCCTAAATATTTTTAATTAATTAAAATTTAATTAAAAAAATAGTTTTAGAGACAGCGTCTTTCTCTGTTACCTAGGCTGGAATGCAGTGCCACAATCATGGCTCACTGCAGCCTCAACCACCTGGGTTCAAGTGATCCTCCTGCCTCAGTCTCCCAAGTAACTGGGACCATAGGTGCATGCCACCATGCCTGCCTAAATTTTTTTATTTTTTGTAGAGATGGGGTCTCGATATGTTGCCCAGGCTGGTCTTGAACTTGATCTCAATTGATCCTCCTGCCTCATCCTCCCAAAGTGTCAGGATTAGAGGTGTGAGCCACCATGCCCAGCGCCCCCTAGAATTCTATATCCAGCAAAAAGTCTTTCAAAAATGAAGGCAACCAGGAACTAAGGCAAACCTGCAGCACAAGAAATGCTAAAGGAAGTTCTTGCAAAAGGAAAATGACACTAAAAAGAAACTTGTACCTACAGACAAGACAAACAAGGCTGTAAGTGCTAACGCTGCGGGAAAATATTAAAATATATGCTTTATTCATTGTTTAATTTTTTTAAACACATGGCCCACCTTCTTCATTGTCTCACATATGTATGTGTAGCATATTGCTTATTCTTCTTAGCCTTTTACAGTGGCCTGCATCATGCCCAGAGCCCTTAGTTGCCAATGTCTTAGGAGCCCCTGTAATGTCATCTCCTGGAAGCACAAGGGTTGCCCTTCCATGAGAATTGATGGTTGCTGCCAGAATACATTTTGTGGAAAAGAATGGGAATCTTGTGACTCATCATCTAATGGCTTACTTGCCTTCATTAAAAATGAAAACATGCAATAAGAAGAAATATTTTTGGTCTGAAAATGCTGTTTTGGAAAAAAAAGAAAAAATATATAAGTGCTCAAAGGAAAAACAGTAGCAATAGTAATATATTCTGGAGTTCATAACCTATGAAAATTTAAAATTAATGGCAATATTGTTCTAAAAAGTAGAATGGACTTAAAGTATAATGTTATAAGATTTATATTTGATAAAGAAGTTTTATAATGTTATTTGAAGGTACACCATAAAATTATGTTTTATATTGTAGACCTTACAGTAATTACAAATAGAGACATATAAATAATACATTGATAGTGGACATAAAATGTAAGTATAAAAATTGCTTGCTCCAAAGGAAGGAAAAAATAAAGGAAGATGGCACAAAACAAATGCTGAAGATAAAAAATAAGCAACAACATGGTAGGTTTAATTCTACCTCATAGATAATCACAATAATTTTAAATGTTCAAAATGCATCAAAAGGCAGAAAATATCATATTAGATGAAAAGACAAGATTCAACTACATGCTATCTACAAGAAATTCACTTTAAATGTAAAAATATATATAAAAATTCACTTTAAATATAAATCTAAATAGATTATAAGCAGCTATCTACAAGAAATTCACTTTAAATATAAAAATGTAGATTAAGAGTAATGGGAAAAGTTATATAATGCAAACATTAATAGAAGGAACCTGGTGTTGCTCTTAATATGAGACAAGAGAGTCTTCATAACAAGAAATACTGCAAGGAATAGAGAGAGAAGCTGGTAATGTTAGTGAGGTCAATTCATCAAGAAGATATAAAAATACAATAAAAAAGCATGATCTAGTAACGTAATTTCAAAACACATGAAGTAAAAGATGTAAACACAGAAGAAGTAGTTAAAAACCATAATTATGTTGAAACCAAAATTACATTTTGAGATGTCAGTACTTCATATTCTAAACAGGTTGATAGAACAAGAAGGAGAGAAATCAATAGAAACACACAAGACCTAAAAAACCCCAAGAATCAACTTGGCCTAATTGACACAGAGAACACCCTGTCCAACATCTGACAAATATACTTTCTTTTCAAATGCACATGGAATATTCACCAGTAGACACCATGTGCTTATCCACAAAATAAGTCTCAATATATTTAAAAGGAACAAGATAATTCAAAGTATGTTCTCTGACAGTATGCAATTAAATTGAGCAATAAAACAGAACACTATCTATGAAAAGGTCCAGAATACATATTTGAAATTAAATAACACACATCTCAACAGGAAATCACAAGTCAAATTAGAAAATATTTTAAATGAATGAAAATGAAAACATGACATAATATAATTTGTGAGGGTGAAGCTATAGACGAAAGCAATAATCTAATCTTTTACAAAAAGAACCTATAAAAATAAGAGCAAATTAAACTCAAATAGAAAGAAAAATATAAAACAAATAACAGCAGAAACCAGTGAAACAAAAGGAAATAGATAAAATCAATAAAAAACTGGTTCTTTAAAAAGAGTAATTAAATTATAAACCACTAGTTAGACTGATCAATAAGAGAGAGAGAGAATACAAATAAATTACCAATGTCAGAAATGAAATAGAGAACATCACTAGACATCCTACAGACATTGTAAGGGTGATAAGGAAATATGAACAATTTTATGACTACTAAAATAACTTAGATGAAATGTCATGTGCCCATCCTCAATAAATTATATCAAGGTCATGAAGTATTTTGATTGGCTTAAGTATCTTTGCATGTTTACCTCTGTCACCAGAGGTTCAAATTCATCCAAAACACACAGTCAATGAGAGAGACGTCCTGAGTAGGCAAAGAAAATATATGCTTATCTTATCACAATGGTGCATGTTTAACCTTACTATTTCATCTTTGGTATTTGTTCCACTGGGTCATCCCTGTATTGAAGCTGATTTTCCTGTATCTAAAGGCCATGTCCTCTCAATCTAGGGAGGATATAAAAAATTAGCTAATGAGGCTGGGCACAGTGGCTCACACCTCTAATCCCAGCACTTTGGGAGGCCAAGGTGGGCAGATCACCTGAGGTCAGGAGTTCGAGACCAGCCTGGCCAACATGGTGAAACCTCATCTCTACTAAAAACACACACAAAAAAAAAAAGTAGCCAGGCATGGTGGTGGACACCTGTAATCCTAGCTGCTTGGGAGGCTGAGGCAGGAGAATCACTTGAACCTGGGAGGCAGAGGTTGCAGTGAGGGGAGACCACATCGTTGCACTCCAGCCTAGGCAACAAGAACTAAACTCCATCTCAGAAAAAAAAAAAATAGCTAATGAAATGCCTTACCTAGTTCATACTCTATAACCTTTCTCTTTTTGTTAGCCTGAATTATTTAACATCTTCCACGTTCTTGATATACAAATTGGTAAGTAGTGAAAGTTAAAAACCTGCAAGTTCAGCTCTACTCCAAGATCTAGGCTAAATCTTTAACTTGGTTTATAGAAAGTTAATAAGTTATTATGTTTTACCACAAAGTCCCTATAACTGTTTGTTTTTATGTAGGGTCTAGTTTCCCCTTCCTTGAGCATTTGTTGTTTTTGTTGTTGTTGTTGTTCTTGACATCATGGCCCAATCCTGCACTCAAGTACCTGTAGACCAGAACAATGGCTCTAGTGAGGTCTCTCTAGGACAACTATTCTCAACGCTGACCTCTGCAGTTGGGCGCTACACTGTAAGACTTGACTCCTCCAAAGCCAGATTATGGACTCACAGTCACGGAGCTTTGCTCTCCTGCTGAGGTGTTCTGAGACATCTCTGTCTCATTCTCAGTCTGATTATACATCACCACAGTATAACTAAAGCTTCTACCTAAAGGATCTTGGAATTATTAAATGGCTTACCTTCCTGAAAATATTATTTCTGAAAATAAGTTGGATTAGGATATAAGGCATATGAAGTATCTCTTCTATATAGTACAATCTGGACAATTTTTTAAAAAATTTGTCATTCATTAAAACTACCTAAAAATGTCTTAAAGCAAACAGATATTACCATATTAATACATAAATATGCTCAGCTTTGGCTGTATGAGTGGCCTACAAAAATTTATTTAATTCCCATCTAACTCTGTAAAGTAAATACTAAAATTTTCTTCTTATAAATGTGGAAAATAAGTAACTTACACAAACCCACAAATGTGGAAAATAAGTAACTTGCACAAATTCAAACCCAAGTTTGTGGCATCACTAGTCTTATGGACTCATTAGTTATCATAAAAACGATGTAAAGTGTATGCAGACAAATTTTTTAAAAATCCACCATAAAAATTGAACTTGATTTACCAAATGAAGATTATTACCAATCGCATAGATTCATTAGTTATGTGTTGTAAACCTCATCACACTACACAATTCCATGTGAATGCAAAGATCTGATCAAATCATGTCAGTAGAGTTCCTCCTTAACTTACAATGGGGTTATGCCTCAATAAATCCATCGTAAATTGAAAATATGTATTTAATGCACCTAACCTACTGAACATCATAGCTTAGCCCAGTCTACCTTAAATGGGCTGAGAACACTTATATTAGCCTACAATTGGGCAAAATCATCTAATACAAAGCCTATTTTGTAATAAAGTGTTAACTATCTCATGTAATTTATTGAATACTGTACTTAAAGTGAAAAATAGAATGGTTTTATTGGTACTTGGAGTATGGTTTCTACTGAGTGTGTAAGGCTTTTGTACCATTGTAAAGTAAAAAAAAAAGAGAAGTAAGTCAAACCATCCTAAGCGGGGAACTGTTTATGTTAGGATTTTGCCCCAAAAAGGAAAAATGATGCTGCCTGCAAGTGTCAATTGGGTTTGCCACAGTTCAAACATGTCTCATTATTAATACCTAAAATTTCCCTGGATTCATAGCATTATAGGAAATAAAAAGATTCATTCATAAAACATTACCACTTCATGGACTGAATCACATACAATTTACTGACAGTTAAATTAAGCTTAAATATAACACATACAACACATAATTAATAAGTAGTTATAATGATATTGAACTTTGCATCCCTAGACCCGTGCTTAGCATAGAGTAAGCATTCAATAAATTTCATGAATGATCAAAACACTGAATGCATAAGGAAATAATATGCTGTGGTATTAAAACCAACTTCATATCATAGGACATTGTGTTGAAGGCTGTAGGCAAAGTAGGAGGGCTGTGTTGTCTTCCAGCTCTGCTTCACAGGCTCTTCTGATTCTAGTTGTGAGGCTGCATTCTTTTTGATCTACTTCTCTATTTCAGTTTTCTATACTGTTCCATGCTGAACATTCTGTTATAATTTTTTTTTTTTTGAGAGACTCTCGCTCTGTCACCCAGGCTGGAGTGCAATGGTGTGGTGTCAGCTCACTGCAACCTCAGCCTCCCAGGTTCAAGTGATTCTCCTGCCTCAGCCTCCTGAGTAGCTGGAACTACAGGTGCATGCCACCACACCTGGGCTAATTTTTATATTTTTAGTAGAGATGAGGTTTCACTGTATTGGCCAGGCTAGTCTCGAACTCCTGACCTCGTGATCCACCCACCTTGGCCTCCCAAAGTGCTGGGATTTCAGACGTGAGCCACTGTGCCCAGCCTTCAATTTTTAATATAATCAGTTTAGAGAGCTTTCTCTGAGATTGCTTAAACTTAGCTCATATGTTCAGGCTCACTGCTTTAACACCTGGATATAAACCTGTATCATCCATTTCAGTATGAACTTGAGAAAGTCAAAGACAACATGGTGACAAACACTCTCTCCTTGTCCATCCTCTAGCATGGCTTCTCACAGCTCAAGGTAGTGCCTCTAGGATGATGCCACTAGTCCCCTTAACATGCCTGCTTGAAAAAGCTTAATGCTGGCCAAAGAATTTACTGTTTGTTCCAGCAGAAATCTGACTATAGGTCCCTGATCTCTTTTTTCTTAGGAAACCTTCCTTCTACTTGAGAAAACTTGCAATTGTAAAACATTTGTCCCTTTGAGATGCATCTTCTGCAACCCAAAAATGTCATTCTCAAGAACCTGAAAGTCAACCTTTTGAAATGTTATCGTCAAGAATGCTAAAGCTCTGTCTTCCAGGCTATGTGAGAGTGCAGGAGCCTAACTTTGATAAACACCAGTTAACAAATACACAGATGACCTTATCACATTGACCCACCTTCCCTGCCTCAGTGTCCTTCAGTACTTTTCCTTTGGCACACCCCAGCAAACAAACACTCCCACATTTTGTTTCAACAAAACTGAGCTCAGTCAATACCAAAGTATTTCTCTCTCATTGCAGTAGTCTGAATAAAATCTGCTTGCTGCCTTTAATGGACATTGGACTCTGTTTCTCTTTAACAGTGACCAAATTTCCTTATCTCATAGATAACCTTGCCTTCAACTTCACCAAGAATATTAAAAATTATCAGTGGTGATCTTCCTTAGCTCTCTGATTTGCAACAAACATGCTTATCTACAGTGACAAACACTTCTTCCTTCTTTCCTCTGATTTCAGAGGTTGTGTCTCTCCTGCTCCAGGAAACACATTTACGTATGCTCTGGGATTCACTTCTTTTCCCTTCAGCTGGGACCTTCCGTTATCAGTTCCCCTTTTTATATGTCACATCTCCTTTAAACTGGCTGCTCCTCAGCCAATCAGCATGCTTAGGCTCTTCTGTTCTGAAAAGATTTTAAACTCCATCTGATTTCTTTTCTCTTCTTATTCCATGAATCTTCAATGAGTTATCTCTACTTTTCAATGCCCACTTCTTAATATTCACTTAATTCTCACTCCAGTGAAATAGAGCCTCTCAACAAATCTCATGGACTTCCTCTCACTAGTGACTTCCTAAATCCTGACTTCAAGGGAAACTTTTTAGTATCTAACTTATCAGGCTTCTGTGCTGACCTGGGATGTGCTGGCCATTAACATGTTTCTTACATGTTTCTTTTACTCCTTTGACTTTGTTCTGCACACATGGCCTTCATTTTCAGTCTTCTTCATGGGCTCTTTTTTCTCCACATATACAACATAGTATCCTCTTCAGACCTCTAGCCTTGGTCCTTTTCTCACCCACTGGTCCCTCCTTGAACAGCATTACTAATCTCATGATTAATTGCTTATAAAAAAATAAGTAAAACACACAAACCAAAAAAAAAGAGCCACCCTAAAGAGTGATATATGTATATATATATTTGAGATAGGATTTCACTCTGCTGCCCAGGTTGGAGTGCAGTGGCACACTCACAGCTCACTGCAACTTCTGCCTCCTGGGCTCAAGCAGTCCTCCCACAAGCAATCCTCCCACCTCAGTCTCCTGAGTCACTAGGACTACAAGCATGAGCCACCACGCCTGGATAATTTTTGTGGTTTTTTTTCTTGGTAGAGACAGGGTTTTGCCATGTTGCCCAGGCTGGTTTCAAACTCCTGGACTCAAGCAATCTGCCTGCCTCGGCCTCCCAAAATGTTGGGATCACAGGCCTAAGCCACTGCAAAAGTGAATTATATTTACCAAATAGGTGACCCAATTCATTATTCAGAAATAGAAATATTAATATGGGACAAGAAATATTCGAATGAGAAACATCTAAAGGGCAAGTGACTTCAAAGTCAGAGATGGCTGGCTTTTGACCATTCTAGTTGTGAGTAAAATTCTAGTTATTTAGCAAAATTTCTCTGTTCTTTATTTTAATTTTTAAATTGCAAAGAACTTTTTATTATCTATTTTAATTTTTACATTTTATATATATATATATATATAACTTAAAATTATATATATATAAGCACAAGAATGATCCTGGTGTTCAAAATTTCTTCAGTTTCAAGTAATAGAAACCCAACTCAAATTGGCTTAAGCAATAAATTGGCTACTATAATTTGAGGAAAGTTAAGGAGCAGATGTCAGTCACTTCTGGGTGCAAGTTGTCAAACTATGCAATTTCTATCTCTCTCTCAGCTCAGCTTCTCTGTGTGTCAACTTCATTTTCAGGTTTAATATCTCCAACCATAAGAAAGATGCCTATCAATTTAGAGTTATATCCTACCACCTAAGCAACATACCTGAAAGACAATGTAACTTTCTCCATGTTTTCAACGAAAGTCTCAAGAAGGGTTCAGTGGCCTGGCTTGAATTAATCCAAGTCCGTCCTGACCATTTATTATGCCCAGAAGAATGCAGAACTCTAATCAGCCAATTCTGAGTCACAAACTCAGCCAATGATCTTAGGAAATTGTCAGCCCTATCTGAACATCATGAATTTAGAATAGTGGAGATAATTTCCCCAAAGGTAAATCAGAATGCTAGTGGCCAGAAAATGTATCTACAATGATACTTTATATCTGTAAAGTTTTCTTTTATCTTTTCAACAACATAAATTATTTGTACTTTATGAATGAGCAAAGTAAAAGTCAGAGGAATTAAATTCAGTCACATAGTAAAAGACAGTATTGGATTTTCATTTCCCCCTCTTAAGACTAATACTCTTTTCACTATGTGAGGCTTCCCATTCTCCTGCTCAGTGCTAGTAAGAGATTCTGCACTTTTAGTGTCAAAGAAAAGCACTTTACTGAAAGCTTCAATTTATGCAAATACAATTCAGAGTTCAATGTTCTTACTCATGTTCAGAATATTTAAAAAGACATCAACATCTTAATGGATAACTCTCCACCCTTACTCTTGCTTTAACATATAAAGATCTTCCCCAAAGTGGTCCAGAAATTCTTCCTATCCAGCTAAAGCAAGAGTCTACAGCTAAGAAGTAGTAACCTCCTGTGCAAAATTTGATGTCATAACATCACCATGGCAACAGTAACTGAAGAGAGAAGAGGCAAATTTTGTCCTGAAAATTAATCAGCTGCAGTGACAATGTTATTTACTTTTTCTGGCAAGTAGTTCAAATCCACATGAGACCCCTGACAATCTTCCAGTCCTCATTTTCAGTTAAAAAATAAAAATACAACTACAGATCTATGTTAAAACATTTTTTTCCAAACAAGAATCATAAACTTTCTATTCCTCAGCTACCTTGTGGGGAGCTCTTGTCACATATGCCATAATTTCTTCAAAATTTCATGCAGTAGGTAGCAATTTTTTCATATACTTATTCTCAACAAAAATATCTTATTTTTTTACTAACTTCTTTAATGTCTATTAGTTGCCGGCAGATTTGTGCTTAATAAAGATTATGTCTTGAGAAAGAAGATATTCAATGAAAGTGCAGAGTAAGATAATCCACACGATATATATTTTAGAGAAGGAAAAAAATGTGTATTTTTTTAGCCTTGCTTTTGGTTGAAGCTTTCAAGATATAATTGGAAGGAATGGGAGTTTATTTCACTGGGAGATGGCCAAGGTAGGGGGGAAAGCAGAGACTCTGGAGTCAAATAAACTGGTATTAAATCCTAGCTCCACCAATTGATAGTTGTAAAATGGTCAAGTCTCTTGATATGTTTTAATCTCAGTTTTTTTAATATAAAATAGGGATCTGTAATTCCTCAATTTTCTAAGGTTCTTGGAAACATTAGAGATAATGTATATGAATTGCGTGGCACACAGTAGGTGGTCAAAAAGGCAAATGAAAGCAAACCATTTCTGTTTGTGAGACCATCCACGCATTGGTTTCACCAACACCAGAGCTCCTAGACTTGGACTTCTCACTCACTGCTGATAGCTTTGAGCCAGAATAACCCTCTGAATTTGGCACTTGCAGTTACCACACTGGAATTCCAATACTTTAGGATGAGGTACCCATGCTATGCCTCATACTTCTCATACATTCCATGATTACTCATATGTGAGCAGAGCAGTATGAGGCCATGGCGTACATGCTATGCCTCATACTTATACTTGCTCTGGTCACATATGAGTAATCATGGAATCCTGCTTATTTACATCTGTTTCTCTTTGTCCTTCCATCCCAAACTTGAAGGCTCACATTGATATTTCCTCAGTGCCTTTATTGATAATCAAAATGGGACACATGATGCTAATAGAAGAGGCATGCAAGCGTTATTAGAACCTGTATGTACATCAAGGCAAAAGGAGATGGTGTTAACCATTTGCTGCTTACTATGGTCTTGAACCCTGTCCTCAGGCTTCACCTGAGGTGCTTAATACTTTGCCTCATGACTGCTCAAGTCTTGCAGGCCTCTGTTCTAGGTCTTTCTCCTTGTTTTTTTTTTCATGCCCCTTCCTATTACGACTCTAGTTTTGCTTGGCTAGAAAAAGATCTCAGTCTTAATGGCTTTCTAGAGAATATTGACAAACTCCATTGCAAGCGCTCAGTAAATTACTGAGTTTAGCACATTAATCTCTATTTAACAGAGCTAAAATTCTAATAAAAGGCAATTATTAGACATTTAGAATAAGAAAATTTCTCAGGCATATAATGCAGTCTTCAAGCCATTTTCTCATAGCTAAAATACTGAACATGGATTCTTCTTCCTATTAGTATTCTTTTGTTGTAGGAAACAATTCTCTATGCTTAATAATAAATAATATTATCAATTGCTCATTCTATATGGTGTTGAAGGAATTGGAATCTTAGCAGAGACACCTAACTGTAAAGTTGGAGAAGCTGCTCTTTCATCCTGTTCATCTTGTTATAAGTAAAGAATCGCTGGAAATATTAGCAGTTTTTAGAAACCTAGAGATATGAGTCTTAATTGGGGGATGGGAAGAATGGTAAAAAACAGGATAGAATAAAATACTTGCCAGCAGTAACATGCAAAATGAGAGACTGGTGATAAGAGTTCAGTCTTCCAAAAATCTCTAAGAAAGATATTAATATGAGACATTATTAAATTACACATACGTATCAAAATTTAATTGGCAACCTTCAAAAAAACCAAAATAGTATATATAACTTCCAAACAGAGCAACAATGATCAATCCAATGAAGGCAAGATAGGAGGGGAGAAAGCAGAAGGGGGAAAAAAAATGGAAAGCACCATATAAGATGTTAGAAATAAGCCCAAATACCCACAGTAAGCCTAATAAATGTAGGTGAACTAAAATAACAGGTTAAAAAACAGAGACTGTCACAGTACATAAACAAAATTCATATACTGTTTATAGAAGTCAACGTTAAAATATAAAGATATTGAAAGGTTGAAAAGAAAATGATGAAAATTAGTAAAGCTACATTTTATTTAAAAAATTATCTTTAAGACCAAAAGCATTCTTGTAAAGAGTGACACTAAATAGTATAATGAAACAATTCTAAAACTATCTTAAATTCATTATAAAATTAAATAATAAATAATATTATCAACTGCTAATTCTATATAGGGTTGAAGGAATTGGAATCTTAGCAGAGACACGTAACTGTGAATTGGGAGAAGTTGCCCTTTCATCCTGTTCATCTTGTTATAAGTAAAGAATCACTGGAAATGTTAGCAGTTTTTAGAAACCTAGAGATATGAGTCCTAATTGGGGGATGGGAAGAACAGTAAAAAATAGTAAACATGTTGCTGGGAGACAGATTTCTCACAGCAGAAGAAACACACACACACACACCTGCCCATATATACATGCATATACACATTTTACACATGTTTTAGAAATCATGTAAAAAAAGGAGAAACACATATATACAATATTTGGAATCAGAAAAGCTCATAGCTAAAGATAAAGTAACATTTAGAAAGTAATATAATATTTTGAATAACTACACCAGTAAATTTGAAAACTTGGACAAATTTTCAATTTCCTATGAAAGTATTTATCAAATATTACTTAATAACAAATTAAATGTCTGAATATACCTTAACCAGAAGTTGAATAAATAAATTTTAATCAACTCTCTCTCCTCCATAAAATTCTAAGACTTTACGACTTACTGGTAATTTATGCTAAATGTTTACATGTTTTAACAAGCTCTTCCAGAGAACAGAAAATGAGAAAATCTTCACTAAATTGTTTTATAAGGATAAAAAAATTAGAGAACAAAAAATTATAGGCCAATTTATCTTATAAAATAGTACATATATCCTAAATAAAATGTTGTCAATCCTAATTAAAAGATATATAAATATAGTTCATTATAATCAAGTTGAATGTATATTAGAGATGTTAAAAATCAATTAGTATAATTTTCCACATTAAGTTTGAAGAAGAAAACCATTTAGCTGTCTCAACAGATGAGTTAAAGCATTCAATAAAATTAAACAGCTATTCATAGGAAAAGTTAAATCTAGAAGGGAGCACATTTAACCTGATAAAAACATATCCATAAAAATCTATGGTAAGCACCATAAATATTGATGGAAAAAACATTTTAAAAATCTATATGCTACAAGTATGCTAGCAAACGTTCTGGTTCAAGTAAGCCTTCTAAAAAATATAAAGGAATGAATGAATGAGTGAGTGGCATGAAAGATTTGTGATATTTTATGGAGAAAATTATAAAGTTTGTAAAGTATTAAGGGAGACATAAATGATGGATAAACACATCGTATTTATAGACAAACATTAAAGATATTGATCCTTCCCAAATTGACTCATGAATTTATGTAATTCCAATTAAAATCCCAACAAGATATTTTCATGGAAAAATTATAAACTAATTTAAAAGTTTTATAGAACTTTTTTAGCAAAAATTATATTTTTATAGCAAAATTTTTTAATTCAAAAAATTGATGATTAAGCAAGGGAGTATTATTCAACAAAATAGTAAGATTAAGCTAAATAAGTTTAAAGAGTTAATGAAGTTTTCATTTAAAATAATGCATTGATTTTTTAAAAACTCAGACCAGTAAGATACTATACAGTGCTTAGAAACTGATCAACACATATAAACATAAATGTGATCTTTTTTTTTTTTTTTTTGAGACAGAGTCTTGCTTTGTCACCAGGCTGGAGTGCAGTGGCGCGATCTTGGCTCACTGCAACCTGCAACAAACATAAATGTGATATTTAACAGTGGTGGCATATCAAACCAGTAGGGAAAAGATGGACTATTCAATAAATGATCCTTTGGGGGAAATGCCATGTAAAAAGTGAAATGGGATTCCTATCTCATACTACACACAAGAAATCAATTCCAGTGAAATTTTCAGATACAAAAGCAAAGCATTAAAATTTTCAGAAGAGACTGTCATTTACCTCTACTACTGCCTCCTAATGCTGGCTGTGTGCTAGTTGGTGCTGCCTGGTACCTCTTGGGTAAAAAAGCAGCTAAAACTACTTCAGCACTCACCTTGGCCAATGAAAAGCTTATGCACTGAATCAAGATTGAGAACAAGGACCAAGTTAATTTGAAGTGGCAGGGCAGGTGCTGTAGAGCAGTTTAAGATTAAGAGGTTTATACCACTTAGTAAACTTAGGAAAACATGTTGTGAACCACAGGGCTTTTCAATAAGGCAGAACAGCTCCTGATTTGGCGGGCAGCCAATCAGTAAACCAAACACACCTGCAGAGTTGGAGCTGGAGAATCATAATGCCGCTGATGTGTCCCAGCAGCAGACACAGGTGTCTCATAAACAAACAACAAAATGACTGCTTTTTGCTTAAACTGTATTCCCTTGAAGTGATGCATTCATAATTAGAAAACTGATTTGACTCAACAAATTCTGACTGCTGTGGTAGATCTTCCGTCTTCAATTCTCCCCCTTCTCGATTCATTTCAATTGTCAATTGTCCATAAAATAATTGATGTATGCACACAGGTATGTTGCATTTTATTTTCCAAACAGACAATGATATTATAAGGCAAAATTACAACAAATTTAGTTTAAAGATCTCACTGACTTTTATTTGTGATTCTATAACATAGAGTGAGTATTCTGATGAGTTGAGAAGACAAATTTGGCTTTATAAGCAGAAAATGGCTGAAGAAAGCAGAAATACAGAACACAAGGTGGGTTGGTTATTGGAAAGCTACCATCCTCAAAGGGTTAAAACTGAGGGAACTTCCTTACTATGCTGAGTCAGGCAGACTGGAATCTCCTGTGTTTTGGAAAACTGGCCCATTTCAAAATTGTTTGATTACCGTCCCTTAGTCTAAGTGACTCCATTCTGGTTTGATCCAGTCTGCTAAGAGCAAGTGCAAGAGGCTAGTTCACAACAACGGCCTCCAATAAACTTTGTTTAACAACATGCAAAGCTGGGTATTAAAGCAGTTACTCTGGCCCTTAGAAATTCTGATACGAACTTCACTCTCTCAAAATTTTGTCATTAGTTCCTCATAAATAATATATCCTTTTCAAATTATCCTAATTGGAACATAACATCTGTTTTCTTGCACTCTGATTTATACACCTATTTTTCCCCAACGATGGCACTGAATCAGAATGTTTGGTGGCAAAATATGTGTGACAGTCTACTAGTTAGTGTAACCTGTTCTGACTGAGGTCTGCAATTCTGAATCCTCAAAGAAGAGATCAGAATTAGGTAGCTGGCAGTCCCACAGCCAGCTGAATATCAATCTTCCCGCAGCCCTCTCTTGACCAGCTTTTATGAGAACACAAAAGCCCATCTGTGACTATGGCCAGTCCCCTATTAAAAGGTCTCATGAGAACAGGTATCTCTCTTTCTTAGCACTTGGCATAGCCACAATTTTGCATTTTGTTAAACATAATTACATGATGATTTTCTATAATACTAGACTGTAAAAGCCACGAGATCAGGACTGGACTTATTTTTCCCATCTTTTTATCTTCAGCACTGAGCACAATGCCTGTCACATTAAAATGCTCAATAAATACAACTCAAAAAGAGAACCAATAAACGATAATACAACTATTAGCTAAGTAGCTACATAAACTGAGATACACGACCTCATGTAATCTTCATAATAACTCTATTTTAATCATGAGATAACTGAGTCTTTGAGAGCAGGAAAATCGCAGGTTAAAAGTTGAACCCAGCTCTGTCCAGCCTTACTGCAGCCTCACTCTCAGTCCCGACACTATACCATCTTATAATAAGATCCATGTGCAGATACAACAAGTTTCCAGAAACAGCAGGGGCTGGAAGCACCAGACAGAATGGAGAGTCATTTTTAGCAAGGCCATCTGACGCCAAATGCAGAAGGGCTGACTTTCTGCCACTTTCTATTCCACAATTATAAATTAGAAACCACTGAAGTATCCAAAAGAGGAAAACTCTTAAGTCAATTATGGCATGCCTATGTGATAAAATATTATTAGGTAATTAAAAGTTATGGTTTATAAGAATAAAAGAAATGTTCAAGATACACCATTAGGTAGAAAAAGTAGATTATAAAATGTACTATAATCTCAGTTTTGTTAAAGTATATATTGCATACGTTTTAACAAATGGTATATACATATTTTAGAACAATATACATAAACAAAAATGTCAGTGGTGGTGTTATGCATAGAAGTACAGACTATTTTCATTTTCTTCCTTTTAGTTTTCCTATATATTCTATAATTATCATAAATTACTTTAAAATTCTTACAAATATGATTTATGGTAAATATACAGATAAAAGAAACTAAAACAAAAGACTAATGGTGATTTTCCTCTGTATGGTAAAATGATAATTTTATTTATTAATAATTTTTTGTGTATTTAAAAAATTAAAGCAACTAAAAAGGTTTATAAGACTGAAATAAACTGCCCTTTGACTACGTTTTGACAGCCCTCAAGTTGCAAATAAAATTGCCTTCCGTTCCCCCCTGCTCTTCCCTACATAATTTTGCTACCTGAAATTATGTTCTTAGCAACTACTCATGACACACACTTGCAATCACACTAAATTTGGGGTCCCAGTCATTTGTCTAACACACAGACACAGAGAAACAAAAGGAAACCAGTTATTTATTTTAGGGTCCACATTTTTGGAATATGGACCAAAAATACGAATGCTAAAATAAACAAATGGTTTGCTTTCATAACATTGCTAAACATCCCCAGAGTCACTGAAGCAGTACTAGATTTATTTTCACAGTGAATTTTTGCCTTTTCGCTGCTCTGAACCCTGGCGTCATTCCCAGATTAGATCTTAGCTTCTGCTAGGAGTCAACCAACTGCTGCAAAAGCAGAGACTTAGAAGCCAAAAGACTGGAAAAGAGTTCACAGAATGAGCCAGACTGTCCACTAGCAAACAGGCTATAGCTAGTGGAGGGGACAGAATAGAAGCCCCTACCAACCACTAAGGGGATACCAGGGCGGACCACAGAACATCTGGGACAAGCTACAGGGAGCTTAGAGGTGGGAATTTTCCAAACCTGAACGCTGGCTATGATTTAACTACAGTTCTTTTCATCTGATTACATCCCATGAGAGTTTTACCTTTTATCTCTTCCTCCCATGGTGCTTCCCATTTTTTCCCACATCCTTTATACATCTCCCACGATTAGCAGGTAATACAATTCCTTTTGCCTTAACTGCCCCAGTAGAACTTGAGTTGGTCTGGTTGCTTCAAAAGTCTATACTTAGAGTAGAATGCAAGACTGAGAAATCTATGGGCTCCTGAAAGATTAGCAAGATGGTCATTAACCCTCCTACAAGCTATTGGAAATCAGAGCTACCAGGAAACCCAAGGGCTTTGCTGAAATATAAGGGTTAGCCCAGGGTTAGTTTTTCCTGTGTTCATAGATGTAGAGTACTGAGCAGTAAAGGACAGAGTATGAACTTGTCCCAGAAACCAGAGGCAGCAGCTTGAAGCAAATTCTCCCACAATCTCCATCTCTAAACACAAATTACCCCCAGTAGAATCTGTGGTTTAAACACAAACCATCCTCAGTAGAATCTGTGGGTTAGTACAAGGATTCTGTTTTGGGAAGAGTTTTCCCCTTGAGAAGAGTCTTCCATTCTGGCATGTTACTCTTAATTCAGCCTAAGCCAAACATTTAATTGTAGTGCTATTCCCCCTCATTTGCCAGGGACTTCTATTGCAAACCAAATAAAATGACTGAGGCAAGCTTCAATCAACTTAGAGATTTATTTTGCCAAGGTTGAGGATGCACCTGGGAAAAAGAGACACAAGGCACAGTAGGATCTGCGGCCTGCACTTTTTCCAAAGAGAATTTTGAGAGTTTCAATATTTAAAGAGGAGAAAGTGGGCAGGAGGGGGAAGGAGGAAAGAAAAAAAGAGAGATAAAGAGTATGGTCACATTCTTGTGAGGCTTTCATTAGCGCTCACGGAATCCACATGTTGCATATGAAAATGAGGGAGTAGAGGAGCAGTCAGTTATGTATTTGCTCAGTAAAACTGCACTTTACATAAGATAAAGTAAACACAGAGTAGAGGAAGAAGTCAAATATGCATTTGCCTTAGGGTGGAGGGGACAATTTCTAGTCTCCTCTTGTCCCACACTCATAAAGATAAGCTGTTAATTTACATTTTCAGGGTGAGGGACGCCACCTGGGGAGATATGTGGCCTTTTATCTTGTAACCGTTTAGGAACAAAAGGAAAGGCAGGTTTTGGGGTTTTCGTTTGTTTGTTTTTGTGCATGACTCAGCTTCCAAGCTTAATTTTTCCCTTTGGCATAGTGAGTTTAGGGTGCTGAGATTTTCTTTTCCTTGCTCACTATATATCTGTTTATTTAAAATAAGCCCACAAGGAAACCTTGTGGTATTAAAACTGTGTAGTGTCTGGACCATGGAGGCAAATACAGGAAACTACATAGGTGATAAGATGTGTAGAGCTTAATACACTCCAATTCATACCAATGAATACAAGTACAATGAGGGAATCAAAATAAGATCTTTGGATTGTATAGATGTCTGTATCTTCATTGTGATATTATGCTGTAGTTTTGCAAAATGTTACCAATGGGGGAAAATAGACAACGTGTACAAATGATCTTTTTGCATTATTTCTTACAATTGCATGTGAATCTACAATTATCATAAATTTTTAAAATCTTTAAAAATAGTTTAAAAATCAAGCGACAAGCTGCTAAATAAAATATATTCTATACTCCTACCTTGAAAAATAGGCTTCTTAACTACCTGGAATTCCAGTAAGGGAGGAGACCACCCCTCATAGTGTCTTATGACCAATTTCTGCCTCAAAGAAAAAGTAGGAGTTAAAGAAAAGACAGAAGTGAAATCAGTAGTCAGACAGCCCGGCGCTGCATTCCCAGGCTGGTAGTTAAAGATTGACTCCTGACTTAACTGGTTATGTTATCTATGGATTCCAGACATTGTATGGAAAAGCACTGTGAAAATTCCTGTCCTGTTCTGTCCCGTTCTGATTACTTGTGCATGCAGCCCCCCGTCACGTACCCACTGCTTGCTCAATCGATCACGACCCTGTCACGCGGACCCCCTTAGAGTTATAAGCCCTTAAAGCGGACAGGCATTCCTCACTCAGGGAGCTCGGTTTTTGGAGACGTGAGTCCACCGATGCTCCCAGCTGAATAAAGCCCTTTCCTTCCACAACTCGGTGTCTGAGGGGTTCTTGTCTGCGGCTCGTCCTGCTACACCAGGTTCAATTTTCAGATACACTGACTTGGAATTTTCCATGGGAACACAGCTGCCTAGGAAAGCTGCCCCATCTCAGAAGCACTCCTATTCTCTTCTCCTCCCTGTTCTCTAAAATGCATGTTTGTGGACACCCACATTTGAGGACAGAACATACAAGCTTCATCTACACTCCTCTTACCTCTCAAATGGAGTCCTTGGCCGCTTCTTGCAGGCTCCAAAACCAGGCTCCAAGTCCTTCAAACATGAAATTCTGAGTCCCACATACTTGGAGTCAGTCTATGGGTCAGAGCGAGGGGCACTGTAGCCTCTGGGTGGCACATCTCCTTTACCTTGCTAACTCTTCACATCATCTGTAGGGACACAGCCAGAAAAGCACCAGGGAAGGGTCCAATGCAGGGTCTCTTGTCAAAGTCTAAGGGGAGTATCAGTCAGTACTACCATTTTATAAATAAGAAAATTGAGTGAAATTATGCTTCATGTCACTGATAACTAGTAATATCAGGTTTCCAGCCAGATCTATTAGAGTCCAAGGCCATGTCACAGCAATTCTAGCACACTCTCCCCTGATGAAAACCTGAATAAAATGCCCATTTTATTGTCTAAGGAGTCCACAAGTGCCTATGTATCTGCTCACAGCTATCCTAATTACTAGCCAGATATACAGTTGCCTTTCTCAGGACTTGTGTCATTCATTTAATGAGGCAGATTATTATTGAAATTGAATTAAATTCAACAGGCATTCATTGAGAACACCACAGTCATTGAGACATGGCTCATTATCTGCAGGACCAGCTCATTAATCTTGATTAATTCAGGTGCCAACTCTACAACATACAAAATAGATGCTAAACATATACAGATGCATTATGCAGAAGCCATTATCAAGAATAGTGCTTTCACAGGCATTCCTGAGATGTTTCTATGGATTCTGCTCTATTTTTTCATTATTTCCAGAAATCTCTCTCTAGTTCTCAAAAAAAAAAAAACAAACCAATCAATTAGAGAGGATGATACACAAAACGCACCCTTCTTTCTCCCAGGTAGGGAGATGGAAAACAAATAGACAAAGAGGAAGATGAACAGTGCAGATAAGTAGAAGTGGGGATAAAATAACAGAATGTTTAGAAATGCTTTCTAATTTGTCAATGACAGTTTTCCCATGACCCTTCATTTCTCAACTTAAAAAAAAAAAGTCAGATATATCTTTGCTCCTTCCAGTCAGAATGCCTCAGGCTGTTCCTGCAGGTGTCCCCAGTATTTCCTGCTTATTGAGTGGTTTAGACAGATGGAACTGACTCCACCCTGCATGGTGCTCAGTGTGCTGCGTGGACCGTTCCAACAGCTGGGGAGAAACAAGTTCCTCTTCGCACCCAGTGAGATAATAAGTGAGATCCCTATGAACAAGCAAGGAAGGAAGCTTCCTGACACAGTGCACCATGGACATTTAGCATGTAACTCTTCTGTTATTTGTGGAAATGAAGTTATAAGAGGAAAATATGTAGACGTGAGAGCATGGAGTTCGGGCGTCCTTTCTGGCAACCCAGAGGCATATTCTTCTGGGTTCTCTTCTGCATTCTATTTGTAAACAGAATTATCTAGGTAAGAAAAATGTTACTTTAGTAGACAGAATCGTAAAAAATAAAGTATAAAAAATTTTAAGCATCATAAACGTGGAATAAGAAAATGACATATTTAGGTTAAGCTTGAATGGTTTAGATTCATTTTAAATCAAGTTTTAGTATTTCTTTTCAAATCCTCATCATTAAAAATTCTGCCAATCTATTTAAAGATGAAAATAAAAGAAAATCATTCTTAAATTCAGAGATTTAATTGTCAGAATCCACAAATGTTAAACTATTTGAAAGATGTGAAGAGGATTTCCCTGAAATATCTTTTCCAGTATAAAATATACTGGAAGTGAATGAAATCAGTCAATGACATGAGGTGTATCACAAATAATTGAGTAAGTGGAGAGAAGAGTGGGATAACACCCACACAAGGGGTCAGAGCAAAGGGAAGAAGCAGAAATGGGAGGAGCATAATAGTTAGGGGTCTTCCAAACCAGTCAGCTGCAGTAGCCAACAGTGCCTCCTGCTTTCACACTGATCTGCCACCTTCTATTCTCAACACGCTTCCAACCCAGACCCCCAAGGGCTTCCCATAATACTTGAAAGGAAACTCAAAGGCTGACCTTACCATGCCCCTGGTCTTGTATGATCTGGCCCCTGGCTATTTCTTTAATTACATTTCCTACTACTGTCTCCCCTAGTTTATTCCACCTGATCCACTTTGATCAGCTTGCTATTCCTCAAATACCTCATGCATGTTTCCATTTCAAGAACTTTGACTTACTCTACCCTCTCTGCCTGGAATGCCCTTTCCCTAAATAGTCACACAACTACCCCGCTTAATTATTCAAGCATCTATCTAAATGACCCCCTCATCCAAGAGCACTTCCTTGGCCACCCTATCCAAAGTAGCACATATATCCATCTAAGTTGCTTTCTCTCCTTCCATTCTTATTTTTTCTGCATAATGACATTTACTGTTATCATGTTTGTTTGTAGTCTGAATCTCATACTGGTTTTAAAAATTATGAAAGCAGGGACTTTATTTAGATTGCCTCCATATCTGCAGTTCCTACAACATACCCAACTTGTGGTAAGCACTCACTAGGATCTGTGACATGAATAAATGAAGTCAGGTGAGTTGGTCACAGTGGAGCATTATGTAGGAGGTAAGTTTGGCTGAATGGGTAAGGTCAAATCATGAAAAAACTTGAATCATAGGATGAGTCTGGATACATATGACACATCGGAGTTTCTGAAGAACAGAGTTCAAGCCCCAGGACCTAGAAAAGTTCCTGACCCACAGCAGGCATTCATTACATGTTTCATGATCACGTTATGTCAGATGTTAAACAAAATGGAGAAATTCTCTTTCTGTCCCACAGGAGAAAAAGGAGAATGCACTCACCCGGATTACAGAATTGACATTTTCTTTCTTTCTTTTTCTTTTTTTTTTCTTGAGATGGAGTCTTGCTCTGTTGCCCAGGCTGGAGTGCAGTGACACAATCTCAGCTCACTACAACCTCCACCTCCTGGGTTCAAGCGACTTCTGGCTAATTTTTGTATTTTTAGCAGATTCAGTGTTTCACCATGTTGGTCAGGCTGGTCTCGAACTCCTGACCTCAAGTGATCTGCCCACCTCGGCCTCCCAAAATGCTAGGATTACAGGTGTGAGCCATCATGCCCAGCCAGAATTGACATTTTCTGAATTATTCTTCCCTCCTACAGAATATAGCAGCCTTCTGATATTTCTAATCCACAAAATGTTAGAGCTTTCTTCTTGTTCAGCAGTCTTCTGGGAATTCCGTTCTGGGTGAAACAAGATAGCAACTGATGATGAGGGAAAACGGGACTGTTTCCCTAAGAGACACTGGCTTAAGTCACATAGCTATTACTGAGGCAGCCAGCATGAGGACCCCATTATAAGTGCCCTCAGAAGACACACTGTGAAAATGAATATCTAATTTCCCTTGGGACAAGCATCTATTTTTCTGTAACATTGTGCCTTCTCACAGATGAAAAGGGCTGCTCTCAGTTACTTGGATCAGTGTTCTCAGACGCTCTAGGAAAAGCACTTTAAATGGTTACTATGACCAGGACAAGATTTTTGAGCCAGTGTGTTATCTGCATTTTTTGTGTGTGTGACTACAAAGAGTGTTTAGCAATGTTGTAGTTATAAAGAATAAGCATTATTACATGTTAATTTTAAAAGAAAGAAAATCAAGTTGCATATATATGTACATACATATATTTTTATAACAAATGTGAAAAAATACATGAGGAAAAGCACACTAGGAAATCATCAGCTGGTAGTCTTAAATGATGCTAGCAATGCTTAATGAATACTTAGTGAATACAACCAGATGGATTACCTGAATACTCATTTCATCTCACAACAACCTTATGGTATGGTTACTATTAACATGATCTCTACCTTGCAAATAAAGGAACTAAGGCCCAGACAGGTAAAATAGCATTGCCAAGTACATGCTTTTAGTAAATGGCACAGGTGAAATTTGAATCTAGTCAATTAGATCCTAAAGTCTGTGCTCCAAACCATTACACTGCCAATGGTATGGTATTTTATTCCTTCAACTTCCCCATCTTTGATATGTTTTACTTTTACAATAAAAAAAAATTCTAGGATTATCCATATTTCTTGTTTGTCATGTAGAAAAATAAAATAGTATTAATGGGCTCATATACCAAATTCGAGATAATATACAAAATATACCCTAAAGTTACAATGTATTTTACAAAACTCTATCTTGCATGAATAAATACCATGCCCTATTTCTTGCTGAGTCTGTTTTTTGAGAACAAACAAGTACATATGTTCTCATACAATGACCCGTACCTTAAAAAGGTAGCCTGCTGTGACTGTATCTGCAATCTGAATTGTAATTTTTAAAAGAATTAAGCTAAAAAAAGAAAACCACAGGTGCATAAAGTATCTGATTTGAAAAAAAAATTAATGATGAAACCATCTTATCTTTTTAAAAATTATTACTCAATTATATTTAAATTTTAAAATACTTTTCTGGAAAAAACATACTATTTAAAAATTACACATTTTTAATGCTATAATTTTCTGAAAGTGATACTGACCCTGTAAGTAGAAAAAATTAAACAAAATGCCATGGTGTACATTGAAACTCTATAACTCTAAGTCTTTTTAGAAAAAAATCTGAAGAGAAAGGTATGTATTAAAATCTGTATCTGAAGTATACTCTAAGAATCAATCAGTGACTGTGAGCCTCATTTTACCAAAGACCTACTTTAGATAGTAACACTCTCCTTCAACTCATTTTCAGCTCATTGATGCTTTTTTTCCCCCTCAGGTTCTGTTTGTTGTTGCCTGATGCTAACAATGTTTTCTTAAAGGTATAAAGGAAATGTTTTCTTCCAACATAATTTTCTGTGCACTGCAGGTCTTTTCTTTTGCCTTCTGGTAACTGACCTAACAGATTTTATCTTTTATTGAGTAATTCCTATGCCATTATTATTAAGTTTTGGTTTGTTTAGAAAAAATTTTGAGATGAAAATTATTTTTAATTAAGGTTATTACACCTGCGTATCTTTCTGTATGTGCTTTTAAAGTCCTTGTGACACTGAGTTATAGCGCTTTGATTCCTAGGTCTAAAAAGGACATCAAGTCCTGGTAAGTCTTAAACACTGACAGCAATGAAAGCCTCATCTTCAGGCTCAGTAGAAGATGCCAATCAAAATAAACTGTGTTCTTGACACACAGGACCAGAAATTAAAGCTATTCAACTCCTGGAGGCTCAGGGACTATTGCAGAAGAGGTGGGTGTGTGAGATTGTAAGGGCCAATTTTGAGAGAGAAAATAATTACATTTTCTCTATAAATTAACCATCAATGTCAAGCACACACTGATACAAGACCAGCATATGGGCCCCTGTGTCAGGTTAACAAGGTTTTCTTGAAGCATTAACTGACTCCTTAATAATGGTTATAAAAGTATTACGGAAGCTATATCTTATGGTCAAAATTAAAATTTTATAGATTGTTTAGAAAAACAAATTTAATTGGCTTCATCCTGTTTTATTAGGGCTTAGTATTTGGAAAATTAAGTCTCCTCTCTCAAAGAATGAAGGTTTTCACTTTTTAAAAAAAAATCCTTGCGATACCACTCCAGTTAAATGAATGACTTATCTGACAATGACCTGTGATCCTATGTTGTGATATCAAGTATTTTAACCTTTGATATTTGACAAACTTTCCAAAATCAAATTATAAATTATGTCTTTTTCTGACCTAATTAATCCTTCAAGATATTAGCTTCCCTAAAGTCCAAAAATGACATATTTGACTTATTTAGTATAAAAATTGTACAGGAAGCATTGTCAAATATGAAATGGTGTTTGGTTTTCTTTCAGCTGTAGTCGTATAAATATGTTATTGGTATGTGTTCCAAAATTATGAATAACTCCTGTAATTCTGATATGACTTAGTGTACATTATCCATAATAATCATAATTGTTATGTTAAATTATTGTGTGCCACAGAGGTAACAATTTCCTTGTCAATTGTGTCTTTGACAATGGCTGCCCTAAAACATTTTGTCATCTACAGACAGTTGTTTTGTTTTGGTCCACTTTAGAAGGTGGTTTTATAATCAGCTATAAAACTCTAACAGGTACTATTGAATGCAGGTTTCTGACAAGTTTGGAGACTGTGATATCAGAATAGAGGAAAAATTTTCAGGACTCTTGGAGAGCTGAAATGTTCATGAATATCAAGGAATTAGCTGCATGGGCTGAACTAATAGAAGACAGAAGTAATTTTTAGACTTTTTGCTTAAAACATTGCTGATCTTTTGTTTTGTTTTTCAGAGTCAAGAAAAATTTTATTTTGAGCTATTGACAGCTTTTAACAATTAAGTATACTCCTGAACAAAATGTCGAGCATATTTGTTTCTCTCTACCTTATTTCTCCAGAATTCAGAAACTATTTGTGAGTATTCTTAACTATGGCAATAGTTATTTGCATAAGTGCAATAAGAATCTGTTTTCATTTGTAACAGAACACAATTGGAGAAACTGCTTATTTTACCAAGGCTTTGACTGGAATGGTGTGATTTCCTTTAAGAAATTAAACTTGACCTATAGAGTTGCCAATAAAAGCCCCTTAGGAAAACTGGCTTCATACCTTGTCTACGCAGTTCCTTTCCCAGTTCCTGTCCTGTGGTAAGTAAAGAATGTCATTTTCTGACAGGCCCAGGAGCCCCAAGTTTTTTGGGGACCACAAGAGGAGTGGAATTTGCCCAACTCATAGATATTTGATGGTACAAATCCATGGCTGGGTTGGTTTTACAGTAGTCTTATCTGAGATTCCCTCTATGGAACAAAGTGTCATCAAAGCCAATTTAAAAAGCCTATGTGGAAAAAATAATTATTCCTGCTGCACTTTATACAAATAATCTGGCCTAGTATAATAAAGCAAATTGGTCCTACCATGATTTGTCTTTAGTAAAAATGGGAAACGGGAGAGAGAAAAAAACATGTTTCAAAAACTACAGCATACTTGTTGTTACATTCTAGTTTTGCCTAATGTTTTTCAAATTTTATTATTTTCCACAGTTTGGACTGAATTCTAATTTTTCCTGGCTATAAGTCTCCAAAATAATGCTTTCAATTTTTTTTTCTTTCTTTACCTTTTTTCCCCATTTGTCCTAGTTTGAAATCACTAGAAACTAAGTCATGCTTTCTTAAATCCTAGCAAACTGAAGCTAGACAACTTGAACTTCAGAAGAAAATAACAACTTATTTATATACATAAGCCGCTTTCATACCTGCCTATTGATATATGGACTTCAGAGCAATGTGGCTATATTAATTTTCTAGGATTGTTCTTTTTGTTGTTGTTGTTTTTCTCCCTTCCTCCCTCTGTTTTCTCTTCACAGGACATGAGACTTCACAAGCTGCTAAAAATGAGCTTTCCTAATAACCTAAAACCTACCCATCTAGGAATAAACTGTCCTAGCCATGAGAGACCAGACCAGAGACTCACTGTCTTCTAAAATGCTTCCTCCAAATATTTTTAAAAGAAAAGCAGGGAAATTTGACGGGAAAATAAATCTTGGGGCCCCCAAATCACTAAGCTAAAGGGAAAAGTCAAGCTGGGAACTGCTTAGGGCAAACCTGCCTGCCATTCTATTCAAAGTCATCCCTCTGCTCACTAAGATAGATGGATATCTGATTGCTTCCTTTGGAAAGGCTAATCAGATACTTAAAAAAATGAAGCTATTTGTCTCTCACCTACCTGTGACCTGGAAGCTGCCTCCCTGCTTTGAGTTGTCCCACCTTTCTGGACAGAACCAATGTACATCTTACATATATTGATTGATGTCTCATGTCTCCTTAAAGTGTATAAAACCAAGCTGTGCCCCAACCACCTTGGACACATGTCATTAGGACCTCCTGAGGCTGTGTCATGGGTGCACATCCTCAACCTTGGCAAAATAAACTTTCTAAATTAACTGAGACCTGTCTCAGATATTCAGGGTTCACAAAGGAAAGCCATTTTTGGGGTGAGTTCTGGCAAAACAGCCAAGAGATATTACACACTACTTCTGTCCATGAGTTAGCCTGTGTCTCAACTGCATGTTTTGCATCATCTTTTTAAGTAAGGAGTCAAATAATTTTCTAAGTTTATTTTCTTCATGTCAATATTATATAAAAAAGAAAGGTACACATATATTTAAGATAAGATGGAGGGGTTTTCTTTTTCTTAAATATTTATTCAGCATTGGAAAAGATACGTCTCATTTATTGTTGCTAAAAGATGATTGGATACTATAAAATCATACTTGTTTATTTTACTAGGTGAAATTTTCCTATTTGTCATTCAGTCACTTACCTACTCTTTTATTTATTCCCATGATTCATTTATTAGATTTCAATTAACAGATTTAAATGTAATAATCTATAGATGAAAAGAGTCAAACTCTGTGATATGGTTTGGCTGTGTCCCCACCCAAATCTCATCTTCAATTGTAGTTCCCATAATCCCTACATGTGGTGAAAGGAACCCAGTGGGAGATCATTGCATCATGGGGGCAGTTCCCCCATGCTATTCTCGTGATAGTAAGTTCTCACAAGATCTGATGGTTTTATAAGGGCCTTCCTCCTTCAGTTGGGACTCATTCTCTTCCCTGCTGTCCTGTGAAGAGATGCTTTCCACCAAGATTGTAAGTTTGCTGAGGCTAACCGAGACATGTGGAACTGTGAGTCAATTAAACCTCTTTCCTTTATAAACTACCCAGTGTCAGGTATGTCTTCATAGCAGTATGAAAACTAACTAGTACACTCTGTAAAATATTTGAAGAGATTTACTCTGAGCCAAATATGAGTGACCAATGGCCCATGACACAGCCCTCAGGAGATCCTGAGAACATGGACTCAAGGAGGTCAGGCTACACCTTGGCTTTATACATTTTAGGGAAACATAAGACTTCAATTAATACATGTAGGAGGTACATTGGTTCGGTCCGGAAAGGTGGTGGTGGGGTGGCTTCCAGGTCATAGGTAGATTCAAATATTTTCTGATTGACAACTGGTTAAAAGAGTTAAGTATTGTCTAAAGATTTAAAATCAACAGAAAGAAATGTCAGGGTTAAGATAATGTGCTGTGTGGACCAAGGTTTTATTGCAGATGAAGCCTCCAGGTAGCAGGCTTCAGAGAATAGATTGTAAATGTTTCTTGCCAGACTCAGACAGTCTATCAGTCTTAAGGTCTGTGTTTATATTAATGCTGGTCAACTGGGCCCGAATTCCAAAAGGGAGGAGAGTGTAATGAGGTATGTTCAACTCCTCCCCATCACAGCCTGAACTAGTTTTCCAGGTTAACTTTGGAATGCCCTTGGCTGAGAAGAAGGGTCCATTTAGATGGTTGGGGGACTTAGAATTTTATTTTTGGTTTACAATAAAATGTTACAGATTCTTCTGTAAATAGTGCATTATTCATAAGCCCATACTTAATTCATTCTCTTATTGCTGCTGTTAATTTCTACAAAGTTGATTAAAGTCCTCTCTAATATCCATTGAAGTACAGGTGTAGAACAAAACGTTCCCAAATTACAATCCAGAAAGTTATGCTCTGAAATATAGAAGTATAGTTTTGTTTAATTAGGTTGAATTCCACGCTCTCAGATGTTGATAAGAATGTGCTTGGTTTGTCAAATGCATAATTATAGATTTAATAGTTTTTGACTATGAAATAAAATTACATAGGTAACCACATACAAGAATTCTCAAGAATTCATCTCTTAAGATGAATTATTAAGCTTCTTAAGGCATATTTGGACAACCCATATAATTGACATTTGCCTATGCAAAAAATAATCCTAAAGCACACATTAGGGATGAAACTAATGCTGAACTCTGAACTCCATCTTATTCTAGCTATAAAAAAAAGTTAATCTCTAGAAATATGGTCTAATAAAAAAAAGTCCCATCCATCTCACTAAGAGACAATATTACAAAATATTTTGCTTATTATCTTTAACAATTAATTGGATATCTTTAGAAGAAATATGACCTTTTTATTTTAAAATATTATCTTTTTAATGCCAGGAATTTTTATCCAATATTTACTCTTAGTTGTCCATTTTAAATATTTAGGTCATTTTAACAAAATGTGTTAAGAACATGCCAGTAAAGATTTTTAATATTATTCTAAGTCAATGGAAAGTCTTTAAAGTTTTATCATGAGATTACTGAATTAATGCAATTCATATTTTTTAAAAAAATCATGGTGACTGATATATGGGGAAAGAACAGGGGAAGAGGTTAAAGAGTGAAAGCAGACAGGCTGGTTGAAAGGAAACTGTAGTCTTTATAAGAAAGGATGGTGTTTTGGACTGGGGTGGTGGCTACAGAGATGAAAAAAGGGAGAGGATATAGCATATGTTTTAGAGGTAGAAACAACGGAATTTACTGATGGATTTGATATGGACCATGTAAGTCAATGACTCCTAGATTTTTGTTTCTGTTTTATTATATTTTGTTTTGTGTTTTGATTCAGCAATTGAATGTAATGGTGTCATTCATTCTATTAAGAAGCCTGGGGGAAGGGCAGATTGAGAGATAACAAGAGTCCTATTTCTACATATTAAATGTGAGTTGCTTATTAGACATTTAATTGAGGTTTCAAGTAGGCTATTGTATATACAAGTTTGAAACTAATAGAAGAGATCAGAGGTGTAGAAATTTAGATTCACCAATATCACACTGTACTTAAATCCACAGGACTAAGAGAAACCACCTATGGAATGACAATAAATAAACAGACAACTCTTGACTCCGCCCAGAAGCAATCCATCATTTTGAGGTCAAGTAGAAAATGTGGAACCTGAAAGGAAACCGAGAAGTGGTGGTGAGGGAAGTAGGAGGAAAACCAGGAGAGTATAGCGTCACAAGAAGCAAGAGATGAAAGCTTTTCCAGACACATTCATTAAAGGGATGATCTTAACCCTACTTTCTATTGGACTGTACCTGGAATGTGCCATTTGTAAAAACAACAAAAATCTTTTAAGTAGGAGATTATAATAAAGAATAATTTTTCAACGTGAGAAAAAAAGGGAAAAAAGACATAGTTTGGGTGATGATTAAAGGGACATTCAAACAAAAATAGAATCCTATGCACCCCCCTAACCGACTGAATGAGCCCCTCTGGGCCACAGGAACCCGAAAAACTGAATTTCTAGCCATGACAGGAAGGGATATTGGACATGCCTCATTATACCGCTTCCCTTTTGGACTTCAGTCATAACTGACCACCAGTATTAACGTTAAAATGGAGATCATAAGACTGACAAAACAGACGCTTTGTGGCAATAAGATACCAAATTCCAAATTGACTCTGGTATAGCATCACATGACAGATAGCAGACCCTGAAAGAAATCAAAATGTTTTATCCCAAAATATATTTCTTTAACGTATTTTGAAATGGCCCTGCAAAGCTGTCCTTTCTGGAGGAAGTTTACTTCTGTAAAGAATCTCCATTAATGCAGCCAGGACTTTCTCCATCTAGGAGAGACTAAGAGTCTGACGCCTTTAAAGGTCTGAAAAGAAATATTTATGATTTTTTCTCTTTGATGGCTGCTACCTAGAAGCTTCATCTACATAACAAAACAAGAACCTTGTCTTCTTCAACCTCCTTATCTTAACTCAAGAATTTCTTTCTATTGACTTCAAGTCTTTAGACAAAGCTTAACTCTTTGAACTAACTGCCAATTAGAAAGTCTTTGAACCCACTTATGACCTGTAAGCCTACCCTACTTCTCCCACCCTACCTCCAATTCAAGATGTCCCACCTTTTTGGTCTGAACCAATGTATTGATTTAAATATTTGCTTATAATATTGCTCTCCATAAAATGTATAAAACCAAACTGTAACTCAATCATCAACCACCTCAGGCACCCTTTCTCAGGACCTCTTGAAACTGTTCCTTGGGCCACAGTTGCTTGTATTGGTTCAGAATAAATCTGTTTAAATATTTTTCAGAGTTTTTTTTCTTTTCTCCATCAACAAACAGTTAACCTCTTTATTTATTAACTTAGTATTTATGCACCTATAACTGTGTGATTTTCTAACATTTAGGGGAACAGAGAGCAATTAAGAGGTCAAGTAAGTTGTTCCCAGAACTCTCAGAGGCCATAATCTTGAAGAACAAACCTAAAGGATCCTTTTTCCCCTACATATCAGTAGTTACTTTAGCTCATGAATAGGCCAAGAAATGCCAAATTTAACATTCAGAAACATGAGAACAAAGCAAATCATAAAAAGCAACAACATATGAGTGAGATGATAGTAGTGCTTCCTCTCTCTCTTCACCTCCCCACTCAATTACCATAAATATTTGCATGAAGTAACTAGATAGTAAATACTGTAAAGACAAATGCACATTTAAAATCAAACTCTTACTCATTTTGAAAATAAGAAAAAATACCTCTTTCTCTCCGTTTACTTTGAGCATTTACTTTAGAAAACTTATTATTGCAAGTTCTTTCTCCTCTCTTTGAAAGGTATATAAATTCTTTTGAAGACTAAATTGGCATTTTGTCAGCTATGTAATCTAGAAATGTCTTTCTCAAGTCCCTGGTAGCCATTTCTTTGAAATGTAAACGTCAAGGAGGATAGTACCTACATCTCCCAGTCTTTGGGGTAGGCTTAAGTCTGACTTAGATGGGCACCTTGCTCCAAGTTGCAAAACTATTTCCTGTCCTAAAGATATAAGAAGTTTGAATTTCCTCTGGATAAAGCAAATTAACTAGCACAGTTAATTGTACCCAAGTAACAGGTACAATTATGGTAACCTATGTGTGACATACAGCGCTATCAAGTCCTCTTACTTGAGTTATTGTTCATCTTGAAAGCATGCATACAATGGGTCCTGTCTGCTTGGCTGTATATAAGGGTGAGCAATGTCTTAGTGGATTGCCTGCGATACCCATTACATTATGTTTCAATGTTTTCAATATTAAAAATGTTTTCTTTCCCTATTACCTTTGTAGAGATGATTTCTAGATAAGGAGTTTTTGTTTTTAGTTATATTTCCCCAACAATACCCATTTACTAAGTTAGCCATCTGCCTTAATTACAATTAAAAACAAAAAGTTCTATTTGTGAAAAGTGTTTTCTACCAATGATAAAGGAAAAATCTTAAAAAACTGCTAGGGAAGCTAGATTATATAGAAGAAAACTTTGTGAATTTTCAATGCGTTGATCCTAACCAAACAACTTTTCTTATTGTTTTTCCAAAGTAATTAGATGATATGGAAATGAGTATATTATATAATGAGATGAATTACACAGCAGAATAAAGACATTTAAATTAGGAAAAAAATGCATTTTAAATAAAGTCAATTACATTTGACAATTAAACAAATGTGTTGAGTACTTCCTGCGTTCCAGTTGCTATGCAGGTAATGGGCTAGCCAAAGGGAATGAGACTGTTGGGTGCCGCGGCTCACACCTGTAACTCCAGCACTTTGGGAGGCTGAGGTGGGCGGATCACTTGAGGTCAGGACCAAAGAGAATGAGACAGTCTCTGTTCCAAGGGGTACTCAGGGTTTAGCTTGGAAGAGAACTATCACATCTTTAATTAATTTTGTACATATAAATAGTAATAAGCAGCAATGTCTTAGCTCTTGGATAGATGATTTGTGATTCTATATACAGTTGCTTCCAGGTATTTTGCTTTAATTTCATATTTTTAATGTTTTTCCAATTGTGATATAAAGGGAGACCAAAACACTAAGTTCTAAGGAGGAACTTAAAATGTAAAAATTTCTATGTGTTTTAGCCATGGATGAGAAGATTTTTTAATAGACTGAAAATCTAGGACAAGAGTCAGCAATATTTTCTTAATGGAAAATTTAAAAATAAAATCTAATTCCAAGGCAGGTCAAATTCAATTCTTTGCCCATAGGCAATGGTAAAACACTGGGTGAAATATTAATATAACAAAAAGATTATCCAGGTCTTCTGTTTGATCTCGTGGCCCCAAAATGCATCCAATCAAGTTGACTTCCTATTCCAAACAAGATTTTTTTTTCATTTTGTCAAGAATGAAACCATGTTTTGGAAAACTGTGTACTGAGCTACAGCCACAATTGGTAGATGTGGACTTCCTAGATTGTTTTATTCTCTGTACCTGAAAAGCCATGTCTGTAGCCCACCTCATTTCACATCACAGTTGTAGTTCTACACGTTTAAGTGCAGGACAGAATGGTCTTTGGAGTCATTCAGACCTAGGTTTAATTTCTCTTCTGCCCTGTGTTAACCTATGAGGATTTTAAGTAACATTTCCAGATCTCAAGCTCTTCAATTATGGAATGGGTGTAAAATTTACAATTCTATTAAGATAATTAAGAAAAGATAAAATTTATAAAACATGATTAAATATGTAAAATCTCTGGTATGAAGTAGAAAAACATTATGTATTTCCTTTTGCTGTCTTGAAAATCCTAAAAATTCAGTAGAGGCTACAAAAGCTGTTCTCAAATCTTTTGGTTTCATGACTCTATACACCAAAAATTATTGATGAAGACCAGGTGCCATGGCTCTTGACTGTAACCCCAGCTACTCAGGAGGCTGAGGCAGGAAAATAGCTTCAACCTGGGAGGCAGAGGTGGCAATGAGCCGAGATGGCATCACTGCACTCCAGCCTGGGCAACAGAGCAAGACTCTGTCTCAAAAAAAAGAAAAGAAACTAAACACTTTGCCACATATTGAAATGTTAGATAATTTTATTTATAGATAACTCTTACATAATGATAATAAGAACATTATCTCCAATTAATGAATATCAGTAAAATAATCATTGCTCTAAATATTAAAAGTTTTCTCTTTGAAAAATATTTAAATTTTCACCACTTCGAATGTTTTACTATCTCATGATAAGTCAAATTCACTTCATTTCATGAGTTCCCTGCCCACCATATGTCATTGGCCAATACATCAGAAAGAAAGATGAATAGGAATAGCTCTGGTTTTCAGGCAGAAAACCTTGAAGTATGTCCCTGCTCCATCACCATGCTCTCTTGAGCATGTTACCTAAACTTTCTGAATTTCTTTTTGACTAGTGGTTGGAGGGAAATAGAGGAAAACATGTTCTGTCCCAGGTGTGGATCTTTGGAGAGCATGGAGAAGAACAGTCTTAGAAAGGGAGACACAAGTGAGATCAGGGCTTCAGCAGGAAGCCAAAAAATGGAGCCAGAGTAAGAAAAAGAAATGTTACTTATTTACAGAAATTTCTATTAGAGCCCTTTCCCCATTTTTAAACTTCGTTGGGTTCTCATTGTTGTTGTTGTTGTTGTTGTTACTAAGTTGTAGGAGTTTTTTGTTTGTTTGTTTTTGTTTTTGGCCCTTAGCTCCTTATTAAATATATGGTTTGTAAATATTTTCTCTCATTCTGTAGGTTGTCTTTTCATTCTGTCATTTCTTTTGCTCTACAGAACCTTTTTAGTTTACAGCAATCCCATTTGTCTATTTTGGTTTTGTTTGTCTCTGCTTTTGGTATCATATCCAAGAAATCATTGCCAACACCAAAGTCAAGAAACTTTACCCTATTTGTTCTTCCGGTAGTTTTATAATTTCAGTTTTTACATTTAAGCCTTTAATTCATTTTGTCTTTATTTTTGTGTATGGTATAAAAATAGGTGTCCAATTTTATAATTTTGCATG
Source organism: Gorilla gorilla gorilla (assembly GCF_029281585.2). Classification (NCBI taxonomy): domain Eukaryota; kingdom Metazoa; phylum Chordata; class Mammalia; order Primates; family Hominidae; genus Gorilla; species Gorilla gorilla. Next base: position 54,582,605 of record NC_073240.2, on the reverse strand, counting down.
TAGATAACCTGTTTTCCCAGCACCATTTATTGAAAAGACTCTCCTTTCCCTCAGTGTATGGCCAGTAAATACATGAAAAGGTGCCCAACATCACCAATCATCAGGGAAATGAAAACCAAAACCACACAACATATCATCTCACACCTGTTAGTGTGACCATCATAAAAAAAAAAGATAATAAGCATTGGTAAGGATGTGGAGAAAAGGGAATCCTTGTAAAATAGTGCAATCAAAAAGAATATGAAGGTTCTTCCAAAAGTTAAAAACAGAATTACCATAGGACCTAGCAATCCCACTTGTGCGTATATATGTAAAATGTTAAAATAAACATCTTGACAAGATATCTGCAGTCCTACATTTATTGCAGTGTTTGTTACAATAGCAAAGCTATTGTAGAAAGCCAAGCTTGGAGAAAGAAAACATAGCATGATACAATGGAATATTAGCTTTTGAAAAGAAGGAAATCCTGCCATTTGTGACAAAACATGGATGAATCTAGAGAACATTATTCTAAGTGAAATAAGACAGCCACTGAGGGACAAATAAAGTGTGATTCCACTTATGTGAGTTATCTAAAATAGTCATAACCACAGAAAAAAACAGACGGTAGAATGAAGGGTACCAGAGGCTGGCAGGAGTGGAAAATTGAGAGTTGCCTTTCAATGGGAATAAACTTTCAGTCATGCTTGATGAGTAAGTTCTAGAGATCTGCTGTACAACATAGAACATATAGTTACCAATACTGTATAGCGCACTTAAAAATTTGTTAAGGAAGTGTATCTCATGTTAGGTGTCCTTACAACAACAACAACAAACAACAAAACAAAACAAAGAGAAACAAGGAAACTTTTAGAGATGATAGTTATATCTATTACTTGATTGTAGTGAGGACTTCACCGGTGTATGCTTATGTCCAGGCTCATCAAATTATGTATATGTTAAATATGTACAGTTTTTGTTGTTGTTGTTGTTTTTATTTTTTTGGTTTAAAAGTTAAAGCTCAATTAATCTGTTTGTTTTTTAATAGAAAAAGAAAGAAAGACAGGAAGAAAGACAAGCAAGCAAGCAAGAAAGAAAGAAAATTGAGCCATCCACCACTCTCTCTCCCAACAAGAATTCTCAGATGGGCCAGGCACAGTGGCTCATGCCTGTAATTCCAGCACTTTGGGAGGCTGAGGCAGGAAGATCACTCAAGACCAGGAGCTCCATCATCACTGGCCATCAGAGAAATGCAAATCAAAACCACAATGAGATACCATCTCACACCAGTTAGAATGGCAATCATTTAAAAAGTCAGGAAACAACAGGTGCTGGAGAGGATGTGGAGAAATAGGAACACTTTTACACTGTTGGTGGGACTGTAAACTAGTTCAACCATTGTGGAAGTCAGTGTGGTGATTCCTAGGGATCTAGAACTAGAAATACCATTTGACCCAGCCATCCCATTACTGGGTATATACCCAAAGGACTATAAATCATGCTGCTATAAAGACACATGCACACGTATGTTTATTGCAGCACTATTCACAATAGCAAAGACTTGGAACCAACCCAAATGTCCAACAATGATAGACTGGATTAAGAAAATGTGGCACATATACACCATGGAATACTATGCAGCCATAAAAAATGATGAGTTCATGTCCTTTGTAGGGACATGGATGAAATCAGAAATCATCATTCTCAGTAAACTATCGCAAGGACAAAAAACCAAACACCGCATATTCTCACTCATAGGTGGGAATTGAACAATGAGATCACATGGACACAGGAAGGGGAACATCACACTCTGGGGACTGTGGTGGGGTGGGGGGAGAAGGGAGGGATAGCTTTAGGAGATATACCTAATGCTAGATGACGAGTTAGTGGGTGCAGCGCACCAGCGTGGCACATGTATACATATGTAACTAACCTGCACGATGTGCACATGTACCCTAAAACTTAAAGTATAATAATAAAAGAAAGAAAGAAAGAAAAAAAAAAAAAAGACCAGGAGCTCAAGACCAGCCTGGGCAACATAGTGAAACCCTATCTCCACCAAAAATAAAATTAGCCCAGGAATGATGTCACTTGACTGTAGTCCCAGCTATTTGGGAGGCTGAGGGAAGAGGATACTTGAGCCCAGGAGTTCAAGACTGCAGGGAGCTATGATTGCATCACTGCACTCCAGCCTGGGTGACAGAGCAAGACCCTGTCTCAAAGAAAACAAAAAAGAATTCTTATACAGGCTGGGTACAGTGGCTCACGCCTGTAATCCTAGAACTCTGGGATGCCGAGGAGGGTGGATCACTTGATCCCAAGAATTCGAGACCAGCCTGGCCATCATAGTGAAACCCTACCTCTATTAAAATACAAAAATTAGCCAGGGCATGGTGGCACACACCTGTACTCCCAGCTACTTCCAAGGCTGAGGCGGGAGAATCACTTGAACCTGGGAGGTGGAGGTTGGAATGAGCTGAGATTGTGCCACTGCACTCCAGCCTGGGTGAAAGAACAAAGCTCTGTCTTAAAAAAAAAAAAAAAAAGAAAAAAAGAAAAAGAATTCTCAGGCAGATGTTTTCTCACTCTGCATGGGATGGGATTTTCTTTTTTTCTTTTTTCTTTTATACAGACAAAGTCTCACTATGTTGTCCAGGCTGGTCTTGAACCCCTGAGTTCAAGAAATCCTCCTGCCTTGACCTCCCAAAGTGTTGGGATTACAAGGCGTGAGCCATGGCACCCAACCAGGTTGGGATTTTCTATCAATCAGGGGCAAATCTCTCAGAAAACAAAGAAGACTTTAACTCATATTTGGATCATATATATAAAGTGCCTGACATATGGTAGAGGCTACATAAGTTTTGGTTCTTTATCCACACTTACTTATTTTGAAACAGGGTCTCTGTTTTACAGGCTGGAGTGCAGTGATACTCTGTTGCCCAGGCTGGAGTGCCAGTGGTACAATCTCTGCTCACTGTAGTCTCAACCTCCCGGGCTCAGGTAATTTTTCCACCTCAGCCTTCCGAGTAGCTGGGATTACAGGCGCGCGCCACTGTGCCCGGCTGTAAACAATTAAAATATCAAAGTACACGCTTTGGAAGATAGTAGAAAATCTCTGATGAGAAAGGGCAGTTCTGGTTTGTTATTATAGAGTGTATGAGCACTCACACACGCCCATACACCAATTAAAGCTCACAATAGATGAATCCTTAAAAGAAGGGGAAATTAGAGCAGAATAAAAGGATGCTAATTGTTGACAGTGAAAAATGTTATTTGTAATAATAGAGACTAGTAAAAGCAAAACACATGTTGCTTGTTTGTGAGACCACCCAGCAGTCTGACTTGATTGGAAGTTGTGTCAATGGTCCTCCATCAAAGACTATCACCGTGAATGATGTCTAAATAGATGTTTCACTGAAATTAAGAGAAGCCTTATGTGATCTGCAGAACGGCCATGTACTTTAGGTTATTTGCAAAAGTTTTGTAAATTGAATTGTGAATTTAACTGAGAGTACTTTTAAAACTATAACTAAGCAGTGAAAGGAAAGTTGAATTGACAGTGTTATCTAGAAAGGTGCTGCCTCTCTCAGGTAAGCAGGGATTTGGAGAAACATAAAGACTTGGGTTTTATTGAGGACACGTGGACATAAACATGGGAACAATAGACACCATGGAATACTACAGGGTGGAGGGGTGGGTTAAAAATCTACCTGTCAGGTACTATGCTCACTATCTCGGTAATGAGATTCCTACTCCATACCTCAGCACCACGCAATATTCCCATGCAACAAATCTGCACATGCACCCACTGCATCTAAAATAAAAGTTGAATTAATAAAATCAAAAAAATAAAGGCCAGGTGTGGTAGCTCACGCCTGTAATCCCAGCACTTTAGGAGGCCAAGGTAGGTGTATCACCTGAGGGCAGGACTTCGAGACCAGCCTGGCCAACATGGTGAAACTGTGTCTCTACTAAAAACACAAAAAATCTGCCGGGCATGGTGGCACTCGCCTGTAATCCCAGCTACTCCAGAGGCTGAGGCAGAAGAATCGCTTGAACCCAGGAGGCAGAGGTTGCAGTGAGCCGAGATCATTGCACTCCAGCCTGGGCAACAAAAGAGAAACTCCGTCTCAAATAAAGAAAGAAATAAACCTTGGTTTTTTTTTCCAATCCCACCTGTCCCGGCCCCTATTTAAGACTTAATCTATCATCAGTTTATATATGCACTGTCAAAAATAACAAACAAGGAAGTCTAGCTCTTTTGTTTTCTATGGCTCTTAAGAAGTCAGGGTGACATCTGGTGGACAGACAGTCTTAAGGTATCTATCAAGACAGTATAAATTTCTTTCTGATTCCCACTTTAAAAGTTCTCAAAGAGTCAAAAATTTAAAAAGGAAGTTGTGCCTCAAGTGGACAGAAAACATGACTCTTAACCCCAAACACAAACTATTCAAAGTGGATCCTCACAATTAAATAGTTGGATCCAGAGATACTGCTAATGCTGTAAATGCACATATACAAGATGATGCTTGGCTCTGAATAAAAAGAAAGATTTGTGCTTTGTTTTGCTAAAGAACAATTTTTAGAGGATGTAATTGTGACTCTCTTATAAAACGAATTGTGTCAAACATTTTAGTTAACTCTTTTAGTCATCTAAAGATAAGGAAGACATTCAAATGCACAAATACAAAATACATGCTAAGCTCATGAAACCACCAACAGTAAAGTATGATGAAAGTGTAAGGTGCCAGATGGGAAAGCTGAATTCAGGAAAGGTCTATGCAGCATAGCTGAAGCCAAATCATAAAAAAATCTTGCAAATCAATAGGAGATCAGATGCTTTTTTAAAGAAAATGGAAAGCCATTGTGATTTTAAGCAGAAGAATGACATAATCTAACTTGTGCCACAGAAAATTAATCTGGCACTCGTGGAGCATGGATTAAAAGTTGGAGAAAGACAGAAGGCAGGATCCAGGTTAAGAGGCTGGCACAGTATTCCAGGTGAGAAATAATGAAGAGCTAACATAAGCAGCAGCATGGAGAGGAGAGGGATGGAGGCACATTTGAGGCGTCTATGGAAGCTGGGGCTCTCTAACCTCACAAACCTGCAAGGGCAGATTGAGTTACATGTACCCTTATCTTCTAATCTTACTAGCTCCAAGTGCCACCTGCAGAAGTGTTGTACCTGAATATAATCTCGCTGGGGCCTCCAAATGTTGTACCTGAGCGAGTTAGAGAAAATGCCACACTTTGAGATGAATTAAGAGTCCGTTTATTTAGCTGGTGGCCAAGAGACGGCTAATGCTCAAAGTTCTCTCGGCTTTGAAGAAGGGCCTAGATTTTCTTTTATACTTTGGTTTAGAAAGGGGAGGGGGGTCTAGTTAAAACAATTTTACAGAAGTAAAGTAGGTAAAAAAGTTAAAAGGATAAATGGTTTCAGGAAAGTAAACAGCTCCAGGTGCAGGGGCTTTAAGACTATTACAAGGTGATAGACGCGGAGCTTTGGGTGTTATCAATTGGACGAATTCCTGGGAACTGTGGATATAGCTCGCCACAGTATCTTATCAGTTAATTGCATTCTTGGATGTGCTGGGAGTCAGCTTGCACAAGTTAAGTCCTTGAGGAAGGGGCTGCCAGTGAAAGAGCCAAGATGGAGTCTGTCTGGCTCTCTTAGCTAAGGGAGAGTCAAGAAACAGGGTTAGTAAAAACAAGGTTGGGCATTAGAGAAGCAGCACTTCCTCTGCACAGACACTCCAAAAAATGTCTGGGAGTTTGCAACCGATTTCTTACATATGTTTACAGAACAACAACAAAAATTTCAGGTTGCTACTTGCCGTTAGCATCTTCCACGATGAAATTAGAAATTTGCTGATTTTCTCTGGCCACCACTGCTCTTGGTCCTCAGGGTACAGCACGTGCCCAGCAATCTCTTATTAAGTGGAAAGGAGTTTCATCCCCCTGGCTCCTACCCCTATTGTATTTAATTGAGGGGCGTCCATAGCAGGGTAGATTGAGCAATGGGGTGCTATAGAGTTTAGTGACAGAGGTCTTTAGGGTACAAACAATTCATTTTTTTTTTCCAGGGAACACACATATCACCAGGATAGCTGAGCTGGAATGGGTTTACCTACCAATTACTACATGGTACCTTGCACCACTCTGACCCTTAGTCCCTTTGGGTGAGGCTGAAGGTCCATGCTAGGTAACTTCCCGGCTTAGAATGAATTCTCTGTGTGTGTGTTAGGTTGGTACAAAAGTAATTGCGGTTTTGCCATTAAAAGTAATGGTAAAACCGCAATTACTTTTGTACCAACCTGATACTTTCTTACCTGCCTGTCACCTAACTCTCAATCTGGCAGCCCTGTCTGAACTCCAAATGTGAAGAGAGTTCATGCTTTACGTCCATCAGTGTCCTCAATTTTCCTGAAAATCAGTCTGTCAGAACAATTAGAGGTCATGGAGATAAGATGAGAAGAAAAAACTAGCTCCACATATTAGCCACATTAGAATCTAGCTCTAAACCAGCTGAAATCTCTATTACACCTCAGGTAACAGGCATCAGTAAAATGCAGACATCAATAAAATATAAATGTAAACGATTAAGTATAGAATGTGAGGGAAAGAAAGTAGGCAAAGAGGTCTCCGAGATATCTAACTTAGATAACTAGAAGGTTCCATTAAAAAGGTGGGTGGGGGGAGGGAATACAGGAAGTGAAGCAAACTTTCAGGTTATGAAGTGAACTCAGCTTCATGGAATATCCACATTCCAGGGGAGGTATCCAGAAGACTAGAGGTCCTCCAACCATAATACATCTCAATGAACCTGGAACTTTAAAAAATACATCTGGGGAACTTGTATTGGAGCCCATACATCCCTCTCTTTAACAAATTCTTTAAAATTATTTAAAGGCTCTCTTAAAATTTACCGAAATACCAACAGTGATTGTCTCCAGGAAAGTTGGCTTCGGGTAAGATTTATCGTTGCAAGTACTAGAAGAAGAAAAAAAACTAGTTGTTTTAAACAGTAAAAAGGAGATTTAAAAAGAAGATTTTAAATAGTTCACGGACTCTTGAGGCAGGAAGTGGTTGGGCGTGGCACAAAGGGCTAAAGGAAGCGAGTTCAAGAATCCAAGAGCAATGTTCAAAATCGTCCCAAAAGCAGTTTAGTGAGGTCCCACTGTGCCATCCATTGTTTGAAAATTTCCTCAATTTGGTGAAAGATCCATGAAACTCAATAAACCCCAGTTCCCAAATGAACTGGGCCAGGGGCAGGGCAGGGCTTCATCAGTGCCCCCTGCATCACTGACGTTGCTGCCTCAGGAGCCAAGGTCACTGCTACTCCCTGGCGCTGCACCTCTTACCAGCGTGGATTCTTTCCTGCTTATGCTCTCTTGTTTTCAGACCCACTTCTGGGGCAGAACCTCAGTCATGTGTCCACATTCCAGCTGCAAGAGGAGGTAGGGAAAGCAGGGATTTTCACCTCTACAGCGAAAGAGGTTCTGATGTCAGGCAGCCAAAAGAGATGAAAAATGTGTCACAACAGTGATTTTTTTTGGCGATGTTTTCTGGTTATTTATGCTTCTTCATATGTTCTACATTTTCTATAATGAAGAGGGTTAAATAATCAGAAAAAAATGTTTAAATAAACTGACACGGGAGATTCTATTTCAGGTTTTTTGTTTTTTATTTTTAGCAAATCTGTTTGGTATTGCTTCTCCCTCTAGTGGAGACTAAAAGGAAATACACAGGTGGATGACTTCTGATGGTTCTGTAACTTTACTGCTAGAGTAAAATGTACTATCACTCCATTTCATAGGTGAGTAAACTGGAGCTGAGAGATAAGAGACAGTTTACCAAAGGTACATATGAACTTAATGGTAGAGCCAGCCCTACAATCAAGATATCTTGATGTAGGTTTCTATTTTGTGTTCTCTCATAAAGAGCATGACTGTAGACTATACGGCATGATTTCAGGGGCATTCAGAATCTCCGAGTTAATTCTCTGTTGTTTTTTTTAATAGAACACAAGAATTAGCTATGACTAAAATATAAGTGGGTTTAGCAATTATCCCCAGTATTTCATCTTCAGGGAAAATAAATTTGAGAGGAAGCATTGTTAGAGGTTAAGAGTGCAAACTTTGAGACAAAACTTCTTGGATTTGATCCCAGCACTTCCATTTGCTGAAAGGAGCCCTCACAAAACAAAAATTGCAGCTGGTGAGATTGGAGAATGTACAGCTTCCTGCCTGAGGACAATCTCCAGTCTGCACAGCAGCTCAGAGCAGCAGAACATCGCAGCCTTACTGCTCCGAAGCATAAAAGGCCAGAGTTTAGGGTTTGGGGAGCAGCCAGGAAGCTTGGAAGAGAAGGGGTCATGTAGTGGGTGTGTCCCAAAATAGCAGCTAATATTGGCCTGAAATGTAGGCTGACCACTCAGCTAAACTTCACAGGGGAACTAGTTAAAAAGCAGCAGCTGGAAACTACAGATCCTAGGGAAACTGTTGACTTCAGGGGACACAGATGGAGTTTGAGTCCAGCCATGTTAATTGTTGACTGGAATAAAAATCAGCCTTCTCCAAGTCTATTATGTATGATTCATGCAAAGAAATGGAAGCACATGACCAATGCTAAAGAACAAAAAGAGTCAAGATAAACCCATCTCAAAGTGACTCAAATAGTACGATTAGCAGAGAAGTGAAAGAAACATAATGGATATAAATAAATGAAAATACTAAATACTAAACAAAATACTAAACAAAATGGCTCCTCTTGGCTGTGACAGTTTCTCAGACTTTCTGGCATTTTTGTAACTTTAACAATTTTGATAAGCATTGGTCAACTATATTGTAGGATGCCCCTTTATTAGAATTTTTGTTTTTTTTTGTTGTTGTTTGTTTTTTATTTTTTATTTTTATTATTTCTTTTTTTTATTATTATTATACTTTAAGTTTTAGGGTACATGTGCACAATGTGCAGGTTAGTTATATATGTATACATGTGACATGCTGGTGCGCTGCACCCATTAACTCGTCATTTAGCATTAGGTATATCTCCTAATGCTATCCCTCCCCCCTCCCCCCACCCCACAACAGTCCCCAGAGTGTGATGTTCCCCTTCCTGTGTCCATGTGTTCTCATTGCTCAATTCCCATCTATGAGTGAGAACATGCGGTGTTTGGTTTTTTGTCCTTGTGATAGTTTACTGAGAATGATGATTTCCAATTTCATCCATGCCCCTACAAAGGACATGAGCTCATCGTTTTTTATGGCTGCATAGTATTCCATGGTGTATATGTGCCACATTTTCTTAATCCAGTCTATCGTTGTTGGACATCTGGGTTGGTTCCAAGTCTCTGCTATTGTGAATAGTGCTGCAATAAACATACGTGTGCATGTGTCTTTATAGCAGCATGATTTATAGTCCTTTGGGTATATACCCAGTAATGGGATGGCTGGGTCAAATGGTATTTCTAGTTCTAGATCCCTGAGGAATCGCCACATTGACTTCCACAATGGTTGAACTAGTTTACAGTCCCACCAACAGTGTAAAAGTGTTCCTATTTCTCCACATCCTCTCCAGCACCTGTTGTTTCCTGACTTTTTAATGATTGCCATTCTAACTGGTGTGAGATGGTATCTCATTGTGGTTTTGATTTGCATTTTTCTGATGGCCAGTGATGATGAGCATTTTTTCGTGTGTCTGTTGGCTGCATAAATGTCTTCTTTTGAGAAGTGTCTGTTCATATCCTTTGCCCACTTTTTGATGGGGTTGTTTGTTTTTTTCTTGTAAATTTGTTTGAGTTCATTGTAGATTCTGGATATTAGCCCTTTGTCAGATGAGTAGGTTGCAAAAATTTTCTCCCATTTTGTAGGTTGCCTATTCACTCTGATGGTAGTTTCTTTTGCTGTGCAGAGGCTCTTTAGTTTAATTAGATCCCATTTGTCAATTTTGGCTTTTGTTGCCATTGCTTTTGGTGTTTTAGACATGAAATCCTTGCCCATGCCTATGTCCTGAATGGTAATGCCTAGGTTTTCTTCTAGGATTTTTATGGTTTTAGGTCTAACGTTTAAGTCTTTAATCCATCTTGAATTAATTTTTGTATAAGGTGTAAGGAAGGGATCCAGTTTCAGCTTTCTACATATGGCTAGCCAGTTTTCCCAGCACCATTTATTAAATAGGGAATCCTTTCCCCATTGCTTGTTTTTGTCAGGTTTGTCAAAGATCAGATAGTTGTAGATATGCGGCGTTATTTCTGAGGGCTCTGTTCTGTTCAAAAAAAAAAGAAAAATGTCATATCCACTTTGGAAATACAGTCAAAGCTGATACTTCGAATTAGGCTCTCCAGTTACATACTTTCCTCTGAAGCTCATATTTCTGGTAGGTGTATAAATCAGGGTGTTAAAAGTCAAGATTGTATACTGTCATAGGTCAGGGTTCTTTCATACCTCAGATGTTTGAGAAGTATACTGAACATGATGTTAAACATCTACTTATATTCTTTTATGTGATGTGTGGGTCGTTTAATTTTTCCAGGCATGCTTCTTTGTCACCCTTAGAACACAGTTGGTGACTTGGATAACCTCTAAGACCTCCCATGATAGTGAACTCTCTGGTTTTAAATAGATATTCTGCCAGAGATTCTTGAGTATCTTTTCTTATACCCAAGTCTCATCTACTCTAACTTTAAATCACTTTATCAGCTTGTCTCTTAGCTTCATAATATATAATAAACTATATTTCTCTCTAAAGTGAGTGTTCATCAGACCCAGTATCAACCAGGGTCTCTAAGAAAAAAATAGGTTACATTTGTATACACTTGTGCCTAACTCCTACCTTAGTATTTACACTTATAAAGCTTTTTCAACTCTATGAATCTGAAGTGTAGTAAATGTACGGCATAGTATTAACTTTACATAGAATAATAAAGTTATTATTTGGCATGATTTAAGAGTATTCAGAGACTTTAAGATCAAATGTCCTATTGTTGGAATTACATAGTATGTAGCCGTTTCAGACTGGCTTCTTCTACTTAGTAATATGCATTTAAATTTCCTCAGTGTCTTTTCATCACTTGATAAATGCATTTCTTTTTAGCTCTGAGAAAACTCTGTTGTCTGAATATACTAACTCTCATTTATTCATCCATTCATCTACTGATGGACAACCTGGTTGCTTCCCAGTTTTGGCAATTATGAATAAAGCTACTACTACAAGCAAAAAAAAAAAAACGAATTTTTCTGATTTTTTTTCTCATTATTAAACTGGGGTTGTGAGTTTTAGAGAGAAAGATAACAGAGGTAAAGTGCCATTTTTATTATAACATATCAAGGGTATAGACTATTAACATGATTTATGACTAATAATGGTGAACTTGATCACCAAACTGAAATAGTGCTTGAAAAGATACTCCTTTTTCTCCCATTTCATTCTGTACTTTTTGGAAGGAAGTCACTATACACACCCCACACTTAAAGAGTAGAGTTATGCTTCACCTTGTTGGATGTGGGAGTATCTGCATAATTTATTTGGAATTATTCTACATGGGAGATTTATCTCTTCTTCCTATTTATTTATTATTCAATCATTTATTTATATCAGTATGCATTCATGGATATTTATTTTTTACTTTGAGTTATCACCGAGTACTACTTGTTTTATTTTGTTACTCAAATTCTTTCAGCTTTGGACATTGGGAGCTCTTTCAGTTGGCTTCTGTATTAATCACCCAGGGCTGCTGTAACAAATTAGCACAAACTCCATGGCTTAAAACAACAGAAATGTATTTTCTCAAAATTCTAATGGCAAGAAGTCCAAAATCAGTTTTACTGAGACAAAAACAAGTGTTGGCCAATCTGTGCTCTCTCTGGAGGTGAGAAGTTATTCCTTGCCTCTTCTAGTTTCTGGCAAATGCCAGAAATCCTTGTTTGACTTGTGGCTGCCTCACTTCCATCCCTGCCTCCCTGATCACATTGCCTCTTCTTCAGCCCTGTGTCTGTGTCAGATCTCTCTCTGCCTCCTTATAAAGACACATGTCAGCTGGGTGCGGGGGCTCACACCTACAATTCCAACACTTTGGGTGGCCGCGGTGGGTGGATCACTTGAGGTCAGGAGTTCGAAACCAGCCTGAACAACATGGTGAAACCCGATCTCTACAAAAAATACAAAAATTAGCCCGGAGTGGTGGCGTGTGCCTGTAGTCCCAGCTACTCAGCAGGCTGAGGCAGGAGTACCGCTTGAACCAGGAGGTGGAGACTGCAGTGAGTTGAGATTACAACACTGCACTCCAGCCTGGGCAACAGAGTGAGACTCTGTCTCAAAAGAGAAAAAAAAAAAAAACAAAAAAAAAAGATACATGTGATTGTATTTAGGGTCCAGCCAGATTATCTGAAATAATATTCCTTACTTATTCACTCTGCAAAAACCATTTTTCCTCATAAGGTAGCATTACCAGGTTACAGGGAATAGAAACTGATTGATAATTTTTGGGTGGCATTATTTATCTTAATACAGCTTTTGTGCCACTTTGACATACCCATATCAAGGTAGTTTGTGGGTTTCTTTTCTGTTCTCTTTGTTTGTTTTTTGAGCATTTCCTTACACTCTAACACTACAAGATGCTCCAGGCTCATCTTGTGTATTTCCTGCTACAGTCCTAGAATTAGCCATTGCTCCAAGGAGCCCTACTTCCTTTCATTGGAGAATGGTATTAGAAACCATGATCTGGGTACTAGATATGCTAGTTGCTACTAGAGTGTTGCTTCTTTTAGGGTCAGTTTAGAGAAACTGACAGAGCAAGAAAATAGATGTGTGTCCTAACCCATGTATATATACATATTCATAAATATTTCTATATGTAATCACCTGTATCTCTTTTAAATTAAACATGAGTTCTTACTAATGTAATCCATTACCATATGGATCATTCTAGCCTTCTCCCCTTGCTTATCTGTATATTCCCAAAACAATGCTGAGAAACCTGGCTCCCACCATCCACCATTCATTGTTCAGTTCTAGTATAATGTATGGCAGTATGAGAATCATTACTCCATATCCTTAGGGGAAAAAAACGTATCAACTGCACATAGTGCTTATGTGCAGTTCCTTTTGCCTTTAGTCTCACAGACTCCACTTATTTCCAAAGTTACTTAGGTCAGCAATTCTCCCCAAATCCCTCAGTGTGGTTGTTTCATACATTTGTGATACAGCTAGATTATCTTCTCACAATATGCATTTTTTCCTGTGACTCCAAAACATCCTGATAGATTTTTTAATTTGCATACATTAACGTTTACTCCTTTTATTGTCAAGTTCTACGAGTTTTGACAAATGCGTGATGTCAAGTATCCACCGTCACAGTATCATACAGGATTGTATTACCACCCTAAAAATCCCACATACTTCACCTATTCATCCCCCCAACCACAACCCCCACACACACCAAAATCCTTAGCAATCACTGATATTTTTCTTATCTCTATAGTTTTAGCTATTCCAGAATGTCATATATATTTGCAAACATTTTCAATTTGGCTTTCTGCACTTAAAAATGTGCATTTAAGTTTCTTCCATGTCTTTTCATGGCATAATCGCTCATTTCCTCTTATAATTGAATAATATCCTATTGTAAAGCTGGGCGCAGTGGCTCACGCCTGTAATCCCATCCCTTTAGGAGGCTGAAGTAGGTGTATCATCTGAGGTCAGGAGTTCGAGACCAGCCAGACCAACATGGAGAAACAGAGCAAAAAAATAGATGTGTGTCCTAACTAAAAATACAAAATTAGCCAGGTCTAGTGGCACATACCTGTAATCCCAGCTACTCGGGAGGCTGAGGAAGGAGAATCGCTTGAACCCGGGAGGTAGAGGTTGCAGTGAGCTGAGATTGCGCCATTGCACTCTAGCCTGGGCAACAAGAGTAAAAGGAAAAAAACAACTATATATATATTAATATATATATATATGTCCAAAATCAGTTTTACTAAGACAAAAACCAAATGTTGGCCAACTTGTGCTCTCTCTGGAGGTGAGAAGTTATTCCTTGCCTCTTCTAGTTTCTGGCCAATGCCAGCAATCCTCATTTGACTTGTGGATGCCTCACTTCCATCCCTGCCTCCCTGATCCCGTTGCCTCTTCTTCATCCTTTCATATATATATATAAACACACACACACTATTGTATGGCTATACCACTATTTGTTTATCCACATACTTTTGTGTTTTTAAAAAAGTTTTCCAGCTTCATTGAGGCATAATTGACAAATGAAATTGTATAAATTTAAGGTGTATAATGTGATAATTTGATATGTGTACATTGTGAAACGATTATCACAATTAGGTTAGTTAACACATCAATCACTTCACCTAGTTACCTTTTGTTTGTACATGTGTGTGGTATGAACAATTTAAGATCTCTATTAACAATTTAAAGTGTACAATACAGTATCGTTAACTATAGTCACCATGCTGTACATTAGATCCCCAGAACGTATTCATCTTATAACTGAAAGTTTGTGCCCTTTCACCAACATTTCCCCATTTCCTCTAGCCCCAGCTCCTGGCAATCACCACTCTATTATCTGTTTCTATGGGTTCAACTTTTTAAAATTCTACATGTAAGTAAGGTAATACTGTACTTGTGTTTGTCTGACTTGTTTTGCTTTGCATAATTCTCTCAGGATTCATCTATGTTGTCACAGATTGTGGTATTTCCTTCTTTTTTAAGGCTGAATGATATTCCATTTTCTGTATATAACACAATTTCTTTCCCTATTCATCTATCAACTGACGTTTAGGTTGTTCCCACGTCTTGGCTACTGTGAATAATGCTGCAATGAACATGAGAGAGCAGATTCTCTTAGAGATACTAATTTCATTTCCTTTGGATACATGCCCATGAGTGGGATTGCTGGGTCATATGGTAGTTCTGGTTTTAATTTTTTGAGGAACCTCCATACTGTTTTCCATAATGGATGTACCAATTTACATTCCCACCAACAGTGTACAAGGATTCCCTTTTCTCCACATCCTTGCCAACATTTGTCTCTTGTCTTCTTGATGATAGCCATTCTAACTGGTGTGGTTATATCTCTCGTTGCAGATTTTATTTGCATTTCCCTGATGATTAGTGATGTTGACCACCTTTTCATAATATACTTTTGTGTATTAGCCTTGTATCCTTTGCTATCATCACTTATTAGTTTCAGGGGTTGGTTTTTGGGTGGTTTTGGGTGTTTGTGGCATGTTTTATTGGTCAACTAATTGCAATTGTTTAGATACAGAATCATGTCATCTGTGAATCAAAATGGTTTTATTCTTTTTTCCTAATGTGTATCACTTTTATTTCATTTTATTTTGTTATTACACTATCTATGAGTTCTAGCACAAGGCTGAATAGAAGTGGTGAGAAAAGCCATAGTCACCTTGTTGCTCCTAATTTTAGGAGAAAATTATTTAGTTTTTCACTAGTAAGTATCACATTGGCTGTAGGTTGTTTTAGATGTTCTTTATAAGGTTGAGAAAGCTCACCCAATTCTAGTTTGAATAGAGTTTTTATCACGAATCGGTATTGTATTTTGCCAAATGCTTCTTCCGCATTATTTGAATGATCATATCACTTTTCTTCCTTAGCCTGTTGATGTGATTTGATAGTGTTAATTGATAATCAAATGTTGTATCAGCCTTGCATATTTGGGAGATATCCTGCTTGTTTGTGATATCCAATTCTTTTTGTATATTATTACAGTCAATTTGCTACTACTTTGTTCAGGATTTTTATATCTATATTTTTGAGAGATATTAGTCTATAAGTTTCCTTGTTGTAATGTCTTGGTATTAGGATAATGCAGGCCTCTTAAGAATTAGGAAATGATCCCTACACTTTGTGTTTCTGAGATTGTGGAGTATCATTGGTATATATCATGAACAATTTCTTCCTTAGTAATTGGTAGAATTCACCAATAAAACCATCTGAACCCCTCTGAAAGTTATTGCTTCTTGATTTAATTTCTTAATAAATATAAGCCTATTCTGATTACCTATTTTTCCTTGTGTGAGTTTGGGTAGCATTGAAAGTTTTGTAACTTTGAAACAATTAGTAAATTTCTTATAAGTTATTAGAATCATGATCATAGCATTGTTCTTAACATTCATTTATTATGATTTTTTAATCCACCTCCTCAAATGTTTATCCATTGAGTTGCAAACAATCCAATTATACTCTTTATGTTATTTAAAAATGTACAGTTATTATTGACTATAGTCACCCTGTTGTGCTATCAAATAGTAGATCTTATTCATTCTTTATATTTTTTGCACCCATTAACCATGCCTTACTCCCCCATATCCCCCCCACTACCCTTCCCAACCTCTGGTAACCATCCTTCTACTCTCTATGTCCATGAGTTCACATTGTTTTGATTTTTAGATCCCACAAATTTTGTGTGTTTATTTTGTATCTGTATCCTGTAACTTTACTGAATTTCTTTATGAGTTCAAATAATTTTCTTGGGGAACCTTTAGATTTTTTCAAAAATAAGATCACATCATCTGCAAACAAGGATAATTTGACTTCCTCCTTTCCAATGTGGATGCCCTTTATATCTTCCTCTTGTCTGATTTCTCTAGCTAGGACTTCCAGTACTGTGTTGAATAACAGTGGTGATAGTGGGCATCCTTGTCATGTTCCAGATCTTAAAGGAAAGGCTTTCAGTTTTTCCCAAATCTATATGATTCTAGCTGTGGATCTGTCATATATAGTTTTTATTATATTGAGATATGTTCCTTCTATCTCTAGTTTTTTGAAGGTTTTTATCACGAAGAGATGTTGAATTTAACAAATGGGTTCTCAGCATCAATTGAAATGATGTATATTTGAAAACTGTACATTTTTATATAACTTAGTATAATTGGATTGTTTGCAACTCAATGGATAAATGTCTGAGGAGGTGGATTAAAAAATCATAATAAATGAATGTTAAGAACAATGCTATACTCGTGATTCTAATAACTTATATGAAATTTACCAATTGCTTGAAAGTTACAAAGTTACAAAACAAAAATAAGTTTTTTATCCTTCATTCTGTTGATATGTGTATCACATTGATTGATTTGCATATGTTGAAACATCCCAGGGATAAATTCCACCTGGTCATGAGGAATGATCTTTCTAATATATTGTTGAATTCGGTTTGCTGGTATTTTGTTGAGGTTTTTTGCATCAATATTCATCAGAGATTTTTGGCCTGTAGTTTCATTTTTTTGAGGTATCTTTGTCTGGTTTTGGTATCAGGATAATACTGGCCATGTAGAATGAGTTTGAAAGTATCCCCTCCTCCTTTATTTATCAGAATAGTTTGAGTAGGATTCGTATTAGTTCTTCTTTAAATGTTTGGTAGAATTCATCAGTGATGCCATCAGGTCCTGGGCTTTTCTTTACTGGAAGATTTTTTATTACAGCTTTGATCTCATTACTTGTTTTTGATCTGTTCAGCATTTGGGTTTCTTCTTGGTTCAATCTTGGTAGGTTGTATGTATCTAGGAATTTGTCCATTTCTTCTAGGTTTTCCAATTTATTGACATAGAGTTGCTCATAGTAGCCACTAACGATCCTTTGAATTTTGGCACTATCAGTTGTAATGTCTCCTTTTTTATTTCTGCTTTTATTTATTTGGATCATCTCTCTTTTTTTTTTAGCTAGTCTGGCTAAAGGTTTGTCAATTTTGTTTAACTTTTCAAAAAACTACCTTTTTGTTTCATTGATTTTCTGTGTTTTTTATTTCAATTTTATTTATTTCTGCTCCAATCTTTATTATTTCTTTTCTTTTACAGATGTTGGATTTGGTTTGCTCTTGTTCCTCTAGTTCTTTAAGGTGTATCATTGGATTATTTGAAATTTTTTCTCTTTTTTGATGTGGGCACTTAATAGCTTTAAATTTCCTTCTTAGTTCTGCTTTTGCTATATCCCATAGGTTTTGGTGTATTGTGTTTCCATTATTATTTGCTTCAAGAAATGTTTTAATTTCCTTCTTAATTTTTTCATTGACCCAGTGGCCATTCAGGTGCATATTGTTTAATTTCCATGCATTTTTATAGTTTCTAAAATTCCTCTTGGTATTAATTTTTAATTTTGTCTGTATCCAAGATGCAAGACAATGTCCTCCCCCTCTCTTTCTTCTCCTCAAGTAGAATGAAGGGGTGCTGTTTTTGGAGTCACGAGTTGTGCAGCCTGGAGTTAGGGGAGGGGTGATGCCAGGACTCTCTTGGCTGCCCCAGTTGGTGTCTCAGTATGTCATTCCCTTTCACCCCCAGTCCACTCTCTCTGGGCTTACTTCAGCCCTAGGACTCACCTATGAGCTGTAGTCCTATGGCATAGAGTACCTTTAAGTTTACTTATAGACCAAGAGCGCTTTAAGCCTTGGTGGGGAGGTTTGTGGGCACTCAAGTTCAGACTGCTTGCATCTTTGATTCCCCACTGGCTAGGGCTGCTTTAAATACTCCTTCTGTGGGCCGGTGTCAGTTGAATTTGGTCTATGAGTGCTCACCTGATTTTTGGTTCTTGTGAAGGTGTTTTTTGTTTGTTTGTTTGTTTGTTTTTTCTATGTAGATAGTTGTTGGTGTCTTTATGGGGAGGATGATCAGTGGAGCTTTCTATTCTGCCATGTTGCTCCACCTGTTTGTTTTTTTTTCTCTCATTTATTATTTATTTAATGCCCATAATATCAACAGTGGGAACCCCTTTTTTGTTTCTGATATTAGTAAATTTTGTCTTCTATTTCTTCATGGTTAGCCTGGCTAAGGGTTTATTAGCTTTATTAATATTTTCAAAGAACCTGCTTTTGGTTTTGTTGATTTTCTCTATCTAGTTTCTGTTTTCAATTTATTTGATTTTCGCTCTAATGTTTATTATTTATTTTCTTCTGCTTGCTTTAGGTTTACATTGTACTTCTTTCACTAATCTTTTAAGTTGGAAGTTTAAATTGATTTTAGATCTATCTTATTCTCTAATAATATGCATTCAGTGCTATAAATTTTTGTCTAGGCACTGTTTTTGCTGCGTCCCACAAATTTTGATAAGATGTATTTTTATTTTCGTTTAGTTTAAAATATTTTAATATCCTTTGAAACTTCTTCTTTGACCCATGTATTACTTAAAAGTGTTTGTTATTGTTTCTCTGCCACTTGGCTAATATCAAGTATAGAGTTGTTTAACCTACAGCTATCTTTTTATAATTGATTTTTCACTTAATTCCAGTATGGTCTGAGAACATAACTTGAATTATTTCTATTTTTTAAAAAAGTTTAAGATGTGCTTTATCATCCACAACACAGTCAATCAGTGTATGTCCATGTGAGCTTGAGAACAATGTGTATTCTGCAGTTGTTAGATGAAATATTCTATAAATTTTAGTTAGATTTTGTTGATTGATGGTACTGTTCAGTTTAGTCATATCCTTACTGATTTTCTGCCTTCTGGATCTATCAATTACTAAAAGAGGAGTGTTCAATTCTTCAGTCATAATAATAGATTTTCCTATTTTTTCTTGCAGTTTTCTCAGCTTTTACCTTACAAATTTTGACATTCTGTTTTTTGGTGCATACAAGTCAAGTATTGTTACATCTTCTTGGAAACTTTACTCACTTATCATTATGTAATGCTCTCTTTATCCCAGGTGATTTTCCTTGTTCAGAAGTCTATTTTGTCTGATATTACTATAGCTACTTCAGCTTTCTTTTTATTATAGCATGGTATACTCTTCTATATCTCTTTATTTTTAATTTATCGGGGTTTGTACATTTAAAGTAAACTTCTTGTAGATAACAGATAGTTGAGTCTTGTGTCTTTATCTACTATGACAGTCTCCGTCATTTAATTGATAATATAGAACATTCACATTTCAAGTGACTATTGATGTTGATGAAATAATATCTACCATGTTTTAACCTGTTTTCTATTTATTGCATTTGTTTTTTCTTTTTTTTAAATCTTCCTTCTTTTCTGCCACCTCTGGTTTTAATTGAGCATTTCACATGATTCCATTTTATTTTCTCTCTTAGGAAATCAATTATAATTATTTTCTTCCTTTTTTTAGTGGTTGCCCTACAGTATACAACATACGTTTACAACTAATCTAAGTCCACTTTCAAATAACACTGTGCCACTTCACCAGTAGTGCAGATATCTTATAGCAGAACATTCTCAATTTCTCTTTCCCATCCCCTATTACTGTTACTTACTTATCCATATGCTATAATGCCTTCATATTTTAACTATTATTAATTAGACAAACAGTTATCTGTTGGATCAATTAAGAAGAAGAAAAATAAAATGTTTCATTTTACTCTCATTTATTCCTTCTCTATGAACTGTTTCTCCATGTAGATCTGAGTTTCTGACCTATATTATTTTTATCTCTGAGGAAGTTCTTTAACAGTTTTTGTAGGACATATCTACTGCTAACGAATTCCCTCAGTTTTTGTTTTTCTGAGCAAGACTCTTTTTCTTCACTTTCGCAGGATAAATTTCATGAATATAGAATTCTAGGTTGGCGGCTTTTTTATTTATTCAATACTTACATTTTACTCCACTCTCTTCTTGTTTGCATGGTTTCGGCAAGTATTCCACTGTAATTCTTCTCGTTGTTTTAATGATAAGGTGCTCTGTTTGGTTTTATTTTGTCCTCTGAATTCTTATGCGATGTTCTCTTTGTCTTTAAATTTCTGCTGCTTTGGTAAAATATGCTTATTTCTTGGTATTTATTCTATTTGTTCTTTATTGTATTTGGTGTTCTCTGAGCTTCCTGGAGCCATGAACAGATAAGAACATGATGGTAAGGTGTGGGAAGAAGAAACGTTCTATAATCATTTGATAATATTTTAGATTTCTAGTGGGACTGTCTTCCTGAGCTATAAATGTCACAAGTTTTTCTTAGCCATTTTCTCCCCTCTCTTTAAATGAGATAGGAAGGCTAGAGAACTTAAAGTTGGCTAATTTCCATTCCCCCAGGTTAGATAATGTTTGGGTAAAGTGTTTACCCTTGCTTAAATTAAGGAGACCAGTATTTGTTATGAAATCTACTATGGGAATATTTCAAAAGCTGTTTCTCCCTGACCATAATTCAAATGGTTACTTTTCCTTCCTCCTGCCCAAATTGGGATTTTTCTAGATCTTTACCTTGAGAACCTAGTGGGCTTATGGAGGTAAAACCTACAAAAGTGTGGAGGGTTCCAAAGCCTGAGCCTCCAGGGTTTCTCATTCTCAAGCTAATCCACACTCAGCCTACAGAAATTCATCAAAACTATCATCTTAGTGTTCTTACCTATTTATGGCTCTAGTGACTTCTGTTCCACGTAAATTGACCGTGGCTGAGATTCTCTGTATTTACCTATCTTGCCAGGTTTTGGGGTGTTCTTGCCCTGTGTCCTCAGTTCCCAGATGGGTCTAAAGAAAGACTGATTTTCAGTTTCTTAGGCATTTTTAATTATTCTAGGGACAGGAATGATGATTTCCAAGCTCTATCTATGTTGGAGCTGAAATTGTAAGTCTGTTACATACCTTCTAATCTGCAAATTTTCTCTTACTGTTTTTCTTCTTTCACTATATGTTTGTTGAAGAAAGTGGGAGGGCAGGTGGAGGGGCTCATGCTTGTAATCCCAGCACTTTGAGAGGCTGAGGCAGGAAGATCACTTGAGCCTAGTAGTTCAAAACCAGCCTGAGCAACATAGTGAGACCTCGCCTCTACTAAAAATAAACAAAAAATTAGCCAGGTGTGATGGCATGCACCTGTGTTCCCAGCTACTTGGGAAGCTGAGGCAGGAGGATCACTTGAGCCTGGGAGGTTGAAGCTGTAGTGAGCCATGATTGCACCACTGTACTTCAGCCTACACAACAGAGCAAACCCTGTCTGAAAAAAAAAAAAAAGAAAAAGAAAGAAAAGAAAAGAAAAAGAAAAGGAAAATGGGCCACCTCTTAGAGATTCTTACCTTCTAAAATTTGCTTATTGCCTCCTATGGGGAGTTTTCACACATTCTTCTGGCTTCTTTATTATCTGTAGAGCTAACGTCTTGATCCGATTTGGCTTAGATTTATGGCATGACTATTGTATATGGGTGTTGTGTTGTTCCATTAAGAGGCACATAATGTCTACTTCTTTCCCTTTTTTGTGGCATGAAGGCTGGGCATTAGGTTTGCTGTTGTCAGCCTCATCACCATTATAAAGTTCCCTGTCAGCAATTCACTTAATGGTTTTAGTAGTCATTGATAACTATGACCTAAATCCATTATTTCATTAGGAGTTAAATGATGAGATTCTAATTCTACTATTGCTTTCTGGTTTATTTGCTGTAATTCTTTTTAAAAGTCTTTTTTTTTTAAATTAACTGTTTAGTACCCTAAATACTATTTGTCCAAGAAATATGATGTAAATGCTTGATCATTTTACTCAGTTTACCAGTTTTTACAATAAAGTATTGGTTCATAGCATCTTCCAAAGGTGATTGAGAGTTTTTGTATGTGAGTATCCTTAAGAACTAATGAGTTTTAGTATATTTGATGTGTCTTAATGTATTATCATTATTATTCTTTTTTTGTTGCTAGTATTTTCCCGGTGTAATCCCCTTCAAATTGGATCTGGGATCCAATTAACATGAACCCAGTTATTTCTAATAGCTTCCTTGTCTTTCAGTAAGACAGAATATTTCAGATATATTTTATGCATTTCCTGGCCCAAAATTGGTATCTGCCATTTCTTCAAGGATCCCTATACTCTTTAAGCCCTATAATCTTAATACAAACCACACATGCAAGCCTGTTTGAAATATCAGTAATGATGTACTACAACTTGCTAATATTTAATACTATTCTATTGGCTGTCTGCTTTTAACTATATACAGGATGTTCATCATTCTAACAAATGTCATTTCTGAAGATATTTCTATAAAACAAAATTAATGTCTCAGCAAATAATCTACTTGCTTCAAGTAACATTCTGTACAACACAATTCCAACATGCAAAAATAATATTTGTTTTTCTCTGAAAACTAACTTGGTATTTTTCTTCTTCTGGCTACCTGTTTGTATACCATTGTTCATATTTCTGCAATGTCAACTCTCCAGCCTTATTCCAACCTTTGTTGTGTTGGGGTTTTTGTTTGTATCCTTTTGGGGGGATTTTGAGACAGAGTCTTGCTCTGTCACCTGGGCTGGAGGCTGGAGTGCAGTAACACCATCGATTCTCACTGCAGCCTTGATCTCACAGCCTCAATTGATCCTCCCATCTCAGCCTCCTGAGTAGCAGGGACTACAGACACATGCCACCATGCCCAGCTATGTTTTTCTTTTCTTTTCTTTCTTTCTTTCTTTTTTTTCTGAGACAGGGTCTTCTTATGTTGCCCAGGCTGGTCTGAAATTCCTGGGCATAAGCCACCCTCCCACCTGGACCTCCCAAAGTGCTGGGATTACAGACATGAGCCACCACGCCTGGCCAACTATTGTTTTCACACCGCTGCCTCCATAACTGCACCTTGTCCTCATTTAGATCCTATTCCTGTTTCAATTCCACCTATATTTCCAAGACACAGCCTAAACACTCTGGTCAGTGAATGTATGAAATTTCGAACTTTAAATGACCTATGTAGTAATGTCTTCATTCCTACTCACCTTCTGTTATTGTCCCACATGTGGCCTGCTCTAAGTGTGTACCCAGCAATAATTTGTCCCTCTCCACTGCCCAGCAACTCTATTTGACCTCTTGAGCAGTACTTCTTAAATTTTACCCAGTGTAGGAATCACTTGTGGTTTTGTTAAGGTGAAATTCGTATTCAGAAGGTCTGGAGTGAGGTCTGTGTGGGACAGAGAGTTTCTGGGATGCCAGATGAGTTGGTCTCCCCTGTGTGAGACACCCATGGGAAGCCATGGACAGCCTCTGAGGAGAAAAGTCTCCTTATTGCCTTCATTTCTTTATGCCCCGAGAGCATAACTGCTCTGCAGCATTCCACAGGTTGCTCAGGGAGATAACACTGCCTTGAAGCAGTGGAGTATAATCAAACATCTTGGCTTCTCCTGAAATCCACTCCCACCCATTTCAGTCCCGATAAGTTAAAGATCTTAAGTAGTTTAGACACACAAGGCTTGAGGAAATTCACAGAAACCCCCACTGCTATATATCTTATTGAATGACTCATGAGTTCTCCTTCACTGATTAATCCTTTTCCTCATCCCTTCCTCCCTCTCCCATTTGCCCTAAGAGCAAAGAGCTTGTAAACCAATAAATTGGGTGGAGGCCAGGAGCTCGGGAAGTGAGGAAGCCTCTGACGCTCCGGTCCCCTGAACCTGCCTTTCAAACTCTTATTCTGTCTCCTTCTAACTCCTTTGTCTCTGCTGGACTCGGGGTACCTGCCGGGTGGTGTGGGGCTGGTTTCCCCAACAGTCTGACATTCTGCATTTCTAACAAGCTCCTAGTAGATGAATGTTGCTGATCCTACACCATATTTTAAGAAGCAAGGCTCTAGTGTGCTGGTGTTACATGCTCTATAAAGAAATATTCCAAACACACATTTCTCCCTAATCTGTCCTTCCCTTCATCTCTACTATTATGATTGATAATCTTCCTTCTTACTTCACCTAAAAGAAAAGACTGACAACGTCAAATGTGAGCTTAGACAATTGAATATGCTCCTACCCTTTTGATAATGAGAAATCTGTTACACCATATGGTTAAATCTGTTAAAACATGTTAGAGATTATTTGGCATTTCTCCCTTCAAAAAGGAAAACCTAGTTCCCCTTCCCTTGAACACAGGTCAGCCTTAGAGACTTGCTTCTAAAGAATTACGGAGCAGCAATGGTGAGTGACCTCCAAGGCTAAGTCATAAAAGAAGTATGGCTTCTGCTTGCCTCTTTTTGGATCATGTGCCTTTGGAACTACCTGAAGCTGCCAAGCTGGAAAGACCACATAGAGACAGAGACACCTGAGGGTCCCCAGCTGTCCAATCCAGCAGTTTGAGTTTTCCCAGCCTAGGCACCAGATGTGGGAATGAGCGAGGCTGCAGATGATTGAAGGCTCAGCTGCTGACTGCAACTCCCTGAGAGACCTAGAGTCAGAACCTCCTTGTTGACCTACAGGCTGCTCACAAAAACATGAGAGATAATAAGTTCATGTTCCAAGTCATTGTTTTGAAGTGGTTTGTTATGCAACAAAAGGTACATGGAAATATATCACATTTCCCCTTATCCCTGACTGCCAAGAACTTCAGAGCCAAATCTGATACTCAGTCACTCCAACTCTGCTGGCTCTCATGGCTATCATATTTGCTTCTTCCTTCTTTCTAAGTCCTGATTTTTTTTCTGTTTATTAACTTCATTATTTCTATGTTCTTTTTTTAAGCTGCCTCAAATTCTTTAAGATAATAGATGAAGTATAAATAAACAATGACTCTGTTTTTCACCCACTTGTCTCTACATTCTTATTTCTCAGTTTATTTTCTTTCATACTTTTATGTTGTCTCAGAAAAACTAAACGGTCTGTTTTATTTTTTAATTTTCTGAAGCATCTCTAATCTCTTGCCGCCTGTGTTCTTGCCATTTGATTTTAAACAAGTACAAAGCTCTTCTACCTTGAGAAAACCTTTACTTTTCTACCACTACCATGTTTATTACTTTCTTTTCATAGTTAATCTTCTGGAGAATGTTTCTCTTCCATTTTATCGAAGCTCAAACTGAATTTTCACTTGTACATCAGGATGTGAAATGCAACAGCACCTACAAAGTAAAACTGTGGGTGTGGCTGGTGTGTTAATTTAATGCGGAAGAATGTGAGTAGAGTACTTCTATTGTTACTCATTAAAAACAGTCCTTGGCTAGTACTCAAAAACACGTGTTTAATTATTGCATGTATCTCCAGTGATCACTTTTTCCTCGTTTACCCTTTAGCAATTTGTGAAAGCATTTTTTTTCCATTTTCAAGTGTTGTTAATAACACTCTTGTTAGTAACACTGTTAATCTTTCACCCTATGGTCCAGTAGATTTTCTTTGCAAAACAAAGGCCTGGTAATGACAAGAAAAGTGACATTTCTTATTAATATTTAATTATGTTGTGTGTACAATAATGCAATAAATCCTCCCTCTTTGACACTGTCCTAATGTACTCAGAACTAATGTCTCCTTATGTTTTACTATGACAACATTTCTTCCCAGGGTTGATAAGCCCTAATTAGGGTGTTGGTTGGGGACAAGGTCTTGTTAATGAGTGGAGGAAGGAAAAAGAATCCATGCCAAACTCAGTCCAGGTTCAGAAACATATTTTACAACCTCGATGGAAGTGGATGTGATTAATTTCAACAAGAATTTCAAACCATGTACTCTACATCTAATGAATGGCAACGCATCTCCTTTTACACCTAAACTTTGCAGATTCCATTCTCTGTCTAGATTTCCATCTCCCATTCTTCTTGCCCTAACCCCCTTCTTTTTTTTTTTTTTTTTTTTTTTTTTGAGACAGAGTCTCGCTCTGTCGCCCAGGCTGGAGTGCAGTGGCGTGATCTCAGCTCACTGTCACTGCAAACTCCACCTCCTGCCTAATCCCCTTCTTACTGACATTCGTCTGATCATCATCTCAGTTCTTCACTGGGTTGCCAACCTTTCAGGAGGGCTTTCTGACCACCTACTTTGGGGTAAGAGCCCTTTCTCTGCATTTCATCATGCTCCTATGACCACAATGTTGGACTTGCCTTCTCTCCTGTCTGTTTTCACTATGTGGCTTTCTGAGAAAAGAACCATGGTTTTTTCCTTTAAGATCATATCTCTTGCACCCTTAGCACCTAACGTAAACCTGGCTTATGAAACACTTGCAATATATGTTATATGTTGAATAAGAACCGTATGTTCATTCCTTTCGATATTTAAAAACAGGACATCTTACACATTTGAAGGTAGGTTTGATTTTCTAAAGAAGTCAAAGTTTATTTAAGTGGGGGTAAACAAAATCACTGATCAAGCTTAATAAAAGCATTTTTGAAGTGACAAACAAAATAACCACTTGCTCCTCCCCAAAAAATTACAACTACAAAATAATAAGACTGGTTTTATGTGGTTTTTGAAATATCACTAAAAACCATTCTGAAAGAAGAATTTAGAGTAAGAGAAATGACATCCGATGTGACTGAGAATATCACATCTTAAAGAAGCTCTTTTGAGTGGGACAATTTTCCTTTGGCTACTTGTGGAACAGTCACACTGAGAATTGGTTCTAGTGGAAAAAACAAATCCTGAAATAGAGTTGCAAGTTCTGTCTCCAGCTTTGACGCTATAGCTGGGCATAAGACCCTCGGAGAAAGACCCACTCATGTTTCCTTCCTTGTCGACAAAGGGGCAGACTAGCAGTGCTGCATATTAGAGCACTGCTGCACTGCAACCATCCTGGGCCCCTGGCACCAAATGCCAGGAACAACCTCAAACATTGTGACAACCAATACAATGGGCAGTACGGCCGCCAGAGGAGAATTACTGCCTGATGCTCTTTCAAGTTCCTTACCATTCTGTCATCCTGCAAAAGAAGCAGAGGCTTCTTAATTTGAGTATTTTTTTTTAATAATCCTTACTTGTATTTGCACCCATGAAGTGTCTTAGGAGGTTGAGCAAATTGGATTCCTTTTCTAAATGTGACTCTTTCTCATCATTTGGGCCCCATTATGGTGTCTGATATTTCATCATTTGATTCTTCATCTGGGTAAAAACAATGTCATTTTAGCACTCTTGTACATGCTCTAGAACCCAAAGGAACTCAAATTAATGTCTTAAGTAGAAATGAGTAGAGAAGAAAGGACTAATCAGTTTTTAAAATAGCCTAAAATTAGTAGGTTCTTGATAAGGCTCTGAAAATTATAATATTTTCCACTAAGAAAGACAGATAAAAACACTAACTATTGGTTAGTGCATTAGCTAAAAATGCCTTGATTCTCTGCTAAGGAGTACAGAAAATGTCAATACCTCTACCTTTTTCTGTGACACCTAATGGAGAATAAGTAAACAAAAGGAAAGAAAGAGAGAGTAATGGGGGAATACAAAGTAAGAGATTTATTTGGGAGAAATTATTCCTACACTTTCACATAATCAGTTTGAAAGTATGCAAGTATTTTAATCTATAAGACAGTAATAAAGTCTTTAGCCTGTTCATTGTCTCTTTTCCAGCACCTCAAACATAACAGACCTTCACTAGATATTTGTTGAGGAAGTAATAAGAGCCTAAACATTTCTCAAATGTTGTATGTGAATGCACAACAGAATGGAATAATCCACCTGCACCATTGGTGTTTCAGCACAGGCTAAAGTGACATATGGGGGCATAATGTCCTCGCTAATGAATGGGATTTAGGAGGAGGAAAGCTAGGAACAGGAGAGCTGTCAGAGTGGTAATGAGTTGTAGTGAGAGCCGGAATAAACAAACTGGCTGAGAGATCCCAAAGGCTAAGGTTACACCAGCTTCTTCCACTTGACAAGTTTGTCAACAGCCAGACCTGCCAGTAAATCATCTCTGGCACTTTGTGTTGTTCAGAGAGATTTGAGCTTCTCATCAATGTTATCTCAGGAGTCCTAAATCGACCACACAGCGATGTATTTTAATAGGCGTGAAAGCCTGTAAATCAATGGACTAAGCATAAACTTTGGGGTTAGGCAGTTATAGGTTCAAATCCCAGAGGAGTGTATATCACTGTTTCCTCCCCAGATTTAGGAGCAAAAGCATTGCATTGGAGGGAGCTAATGGCATAGTTTGGGTAAAACTTTCCAGGGTATAGTATACTTTGTTACTTTTTAGTCTTGTATTTTTTTCTTGATAAAAATATTCAATATTTACAGTAGTCAGAGAAAAACACAGAACTTCACTCAAGTTTTACATATATTATTATTATTATTATAAGACATATGCATATGCAAGTGCCATCATGATATATTGTTGCATTTTCAATAGCAGTTTTTCTTCCTTTGGGACATTAATTGGTGATGGGGCATGCCACACTGCCACACTGTAACCCAGGAAACTTCCAATCATTCCACTTCATCATCAACACCAAGCTATACCACTGTTGCAATATTATAGTTGTATGATCTTGAGCAAGTTAGTTTACCTCTGTGAGCCTGTTTCCTTATCTTTAAAAGGAGAATTACAGTAAAAAATAAAGCTTAATGTGTGTTAAGCCTTACTCTGAATAATTTATATTGCAATACCTAATCTGTAGCCTTCCTGGAAAGTAGGTACTATTACTATCACCATATTGTAGAAGATGAAGGCAGGGGTCCTGAGAGGTTAAATACCTTGCTTGAGGTAACATAGCTTGTAAGTGGAGTAGCTGGGATTCCAGCCCAGACTTTCTAGCTCTGGAGTGCAAGTCCTTAGCCACTATACTACAGCCACTGCTCATAAAGTAGGGAAGACAGTGAGATGATATAATAAAGGCATTTAGCACAGTGCCTCAAACATAGGGAGTTTTTATAGATTGATGGTTAAGTTCTCTGGAGCAAAGTTCAACCCCTCAGAAAAAAATGACGGTGTAAAGGAAAGCATAAGGGCTTTGGAATTGAATGGCCTGGTATTTAAATCCCAGCACACTGACTCCCCAGTTGTGTGATTCGGGGCCAGTTACTTATCTCTTTGAAGCTCTGCTGTTTTCTTACCTTTGCAATGGGATGATAATACTCACCTGTTAGGGTTGTCATGAGATCTAAGTTTAAGACAACACACATGGTGTATGGCGTGCTGTGGTGAGGGCACTATGTGAAGAGTGGTATACAGAACAGCTTGGGAGCTTGGACCCTCTGTAGGCCATCCTCCTAATTCAACCTGCTTCATGTCCAACCCCCTCCCTCCCCATCCACCAAATGCCCTCATTAAATTAATAAATAAGTCTGAGTCAAAGACACAATTCTTCCCTAAATCAGAATCAAAGGCTAGCTTAGATTACAGACCAAAGCTTGGATGAAAACAATAATTTCGAAACTGGTCTCCTTGTTTTCACTCTTGTTTAACTCAAAATAATTTCACACAGCACTCCTTATGATATGGTTTAGCTGTGTCCCCACCCAAATCTCATCTTGAATTGTAGTTCCCATAATCCTCATGTGTCATGGGAGGGATCCAGTGGGAGGTAATTAAGTCATATGGGAAGTTTTTCCTGTGCTGTTCTTGTGACAGGAAATAAGTCTCACAAGAACTCATGATTTTATAAAGGGAAGTTCCCCTGCACATGCTCTCTTACCTGCTGCCATGTAAGATGTGCCTTTGCTTCTCCTTTACCTTCTGCCAGGATTGTGAGGACTCCCCAGCAATGTGTAACTGTGAGCCCATTAAACCTCTTTCCTTTATAAACTACCCAGTCTCAGGTATGTCTTTATGAGCAGCATGAGAACAGATTAATACAGTAAATGGGTACCAGTAGAGTGGGGTGCTGCTATAAAGATACCTGAAAATGTGGATGCAACTTTGGAACTGGGTAACTGGCAAAGGTTGGAAGAGTCCGAAGGACTCAGAAGAAGGCAGGAAGATGTGGGAAATTTGTAACTTCCTAGAGAATTGTTGAATGACTTTGACCACAATGCTAATAGTGATATGGACAATAAAGTCCAGACTGTGGCAGTCTCAGATGAAGATGAGGAACTTCTTGGGAACTGGAGTAAAGGTCACTCTTGCTATGCAAAGAGACTGGTGGCATTTTGCCCCTGCCTTACAGATCTGTGGAACTATGAACTTGAGAGAGATGATTTAAGGTATCTAGCAGAAGAAATTTCTGAGCAGCAAAGCCTTCAAGAGGAAGGAGAGGATAAAAGTTTGGAAAATCTGCAGACTGACAATGCAATAGAAAAGAAAAACCCATTTTCTGGGGAGAAATTCAAGCCTGCAGCAGAAATTTGCATAATTAACAAGAAGCCAAATGTTAATCACCAAGACAATGGGGAAAATGTCTCACCTTCAGGGCCACGCCTCCCATTACAGAGCTAGAGGCCTAGGAGGGAAAAATAATGTCCTGGGCCAGGGCCAGGCCCTCCCCTTGCTGTGTGCAGCCTAAGGACTTGGTGCCCTGTGTTCCAGTCACTTCAGCCATGGCTAAAAGGAGCCAAGGTATGGCCATGGCTTCAGAAGGTGCAAGTCCCAATCCTTGGCAGCTTCCACATGGTGTTGGACCTACAGGTGCACAGAAGACAAGAATTGAGGTTTGGGAAACTCCATCTAGATTTCAGAGTATGTATGGAAATGCCTGGATGACCAGGCAGAGGTGTGCTGCAGGGGCAGAGCCCTCATGAAGAACCTCTGTTAGGGCAGTGCAGAAGGGAAATGTGGGGTTAGAGCCCCCAAACAGAGTCCCCACTGGGGCACTATCTACTAGAGCTGTGAGAAGAAAGCCACAGTCCTCCAGACCCCAGAATGGTAGATCCACCAGCAACTTGCACCATGAGCCTGGAAAAGCCACAGACACTCAACTCCAGCTTGCGAAAGCAACCAGTAGGGAAGCTGTACCCTGGAAAGCCACAGTGCCAGAACTGCCCAAGACCATGGAAACATCCATCTTTCATCAGCGTGACCTGGATGTGAGACGTGAAGTCAAAGGAGACCATTTTGGCACTTTAAGCATTGACTGCCCCACTGGATTTCAGACTTGCATGGAGCATGTAGCCCCTTTGTTTTGGCCAATTTCTCCCATTTGGAACAGGAGCATTTATCCAATGCCATTGTATTGGATCTAGGAAGTAATTGTATCTAGGAAGTAATTAATTTGCTTTTGATTTTATAGGCTCATAGATGGAAGAGACTTGCCTTGTCTCAGATGAGACTTTGGACTTGGACTTTTGAGTTAATGCCAAAATAAATTAATACTTTAGGGAGTTGGTAAGGCATAATTGGTTTTGAAATGTGAGGACATGAGATTTGGGAGGGGCCAGAGGTGGAATGATATGGTTTGGCTGTGTCTCCACCTAAATCCCATCTTGAATTGTGGTTCCCATAATCCCCAGGTGTCATGGAAGGAACCCAGTGGGAGGTAATTGATTCATGGGGTGTTTTTTTCTGTGCTGTTCTCATGATAGTAAATAAGTCTTATGAGATCTGATGGTTTTATAAAGGGCAATTCCCTGCACATTCTCTCTTTTCTGCTGCCACGTAATTTGTGCATTTGCTTCTCCTTTGCCTTCTGCCATGATTGTGAGGCCTCCCCAGCTAGGTGGAACTGTGAGTTCATTAAATCTCTTTCCTTTACAAATTACCCAGTCTCAAGTATTTCTTTATTAGCAGCATGAGAACAGACTAATACAACTTACGACCAAATCTTATTGTTACCCCGCTTTAAAATGTTACAAAGACTCTTTGCTTCTATAGAGGAAATAGTCAAATTTTCTACCACAGACTGAAGGCCCTGGGTGAGCTGGTATCTGCCTGCATCTCCAGCCTCACTCATGCTATGCACTTACCATGTTAGTACTCCCTTGGATGCTTTCTGAGATGTTTTTTCTTTTCAAATATATATATTTGAAAAGCATACATATATTTTCAATATATATGTGAAAAGGAAGACTAGAAAGAAAAGATTTTGAAATGAAAGATTATATATGTGTAAATAATATTACATATTGTTATATTAGATATTACACGATATTTTAATAAACATAAAATCATACCAAACACATCATTGTCTTACCTGCTTGTTTAATTTAGAAATGTATTACGAACATCTTTTCTAGCCCATAAATACAACTGTGTGACATCATTTTGCTGCACCACAGTGACATTCATTTCTAAACCAATCAGAAACAAATTTTTGTTATTATAAAAACATGCTGCATTGACCATAAAAAAGAATGAAATCATGTTCTTTGCAGCAACACAGATGCAGCTATAGGCCATTTTCATAAGTAAATTAACCCAGAAAAAGAAAATCGAATATCACATATTCTCACTTATAAGTGAGAGCTAAACAAAGGGTACATGGACATGAAGATGAAAACAATAGACACTGGGGATTCCAAAATGGGGAGGAAAGAAGGTTGGGAATGGATTGAAACATCAGATACTATGTTCATTGTTTGGGTGATGGGTTCAATCAAAGCCCAAACCCCAGCATATGTAATGTATCCATGAAACAAGCCTACACATGTTTCATCTGAATCTATAGTTTTACTAAAAGTCAGATTTTTAAAAATTACAATAAAATCATGCTGCGTTGAGATTATCTTTGTGGCTGAAACTTTGTGTCATTCTTATTTCTTCTTTCAAGAAAATTTTCTAAAAATAAAATTGTTGGGTCAAAGAGCATACGCATTTTTGAGGCATTTAGAACATACAGTTAACCTTCCTCTAAAAAATGTCTTACTGATGTTCAGTCACACAAGCAAATAGTGGATATCTTGCTAGATTGTCACTAATATTAAATAGTATCATTCCATTTTCTTTTGATCAATTTCATAGTCAAAACAAACAAAAAAAGAATTAAAACTCCAGCCAGGATACCATTTTAATTTGTTTAAATATTAGTGAGATTTAGCAAGTTTTTATATATCTATGAAACACTTGTATTGTGAGTGAAATGCCAGTTTATTCTCTGATATGGTTTGGCTGTGTCCCCACCCAAATCTCATCTTGAATTGTAATTCTCATAATCCCCTCATGTTGTGGGAGGTACCTGGTGGGAGGTAATTGAATCATGGGGGTGGTTACCTCCATGTTATTCTCGGAATAGTGAATGAGTTCTCATGAGATCTGAAAGTTTTATAAAGGGCTTTTCCCGTTTTGCTCTCATTCTTCTCCTTTCTGCTGCAACGTGAAGAAGGACATGTTTGCTTCCCCTTCTGCCATAAGTGTAAGTTTCCTGAAGTTTCCCCAGTCATGCTGAACTGTGAGTCAATTAAACCTCTTTTATTTAAAAATTACCCAGTCTCGGGTATGTCTTTATTAGCAGTGTGAGAACGGACTAATACAGGAAATTCATACCAGGTAGTGGGACAGTACTATAAGGATACCCAAAATGTGGAAGCCACTTTGGAACTAGGTAACTGGCAGAGTTTGGAACAGTTTGGAAGCACCTGGAAGAAGGCAGGAAAATGTGGGAAAGTTTGGAACTTCCCAGAGATTTGGAGGGCTCAGAAGACAGAACGATGTGGATAAGTTTGGAACTTCTTAGAGACTTATTGAATGGCCTTGACCAAAATGCTGATAATGATATGGACAATGAAGTCCAGGTTGAGGTGGTCTCCGATGGAGATGAAGAGCTTGTTGGGAACAGGAGTAAAGGTCACTCTTGCTATGCAAAGAGGATGGTGGCATTTCTTCTCTGCCCTAGAGATCTGTGAACCTTTGAGCTTGAGAGAGATGATTTAGGGCATCTGGTGGAAGAAATTCTCAGCAGCAAAGTGTTCAAGAGGTGACATAGTATGAAAGTTTGGAAAATTTGCAGGCTGACAATGCTGTAGAAAAGAAAATCCCATTTTCTGGGGAGAAATTCAGCTAGCAGCAAAAATTTGCATAAGTAATGAGGAGCTGAATGCTAATTACCAAAGCAATGGAGAAAATGTCTCCAGGGCATGCCAGAGGACTTTACGGCATCTCCTCTCATCAAGGGCCCAGAGGCCTACGAGGAAAAATGGTTTCCTGGGTCAGGATCAAAGCC
Organism: Gorilla gorilla gorilla; assembly: GCF_029281585.2. Classification (NCBI taxonomy): domain Eukaryota; kingdom Metazoa; phylum Chordata; class Mammalia; order Primates; family Hominidae; genus Gorilla; species Gorilla gorilla. The sequence goes on along the minus strand of NC_073240.2, from coordinate 54,547,992 downwards.
CCCTGCTGTGTGCAGCCTTGGGATTTGGTGCCCTGTATCTCAGCCGCTCCAACCATGGCTAAAAGGGGCCAAAGTACAGCTCAGGACATGGCTTCAGAGCATGCAAGACCCAAGGCTTGGTGGCTTTCATATGGTGTTGAGCCTGTGGGTGCACAGAAGTCAAGAATTGAGGTTTGGGAACCTCCACCTAGATTTCAGAGGAAGTGTGGAAATGCCTGCGTGTCTAGGAGGAACTGTGCTGCAAGGGCAGGGCCCTTATGGAGATCCTCTGCTAGGGCAGTGTGGAAAGGAAATGTGGTGTTGAAGCCCCCACAGAGTTCCCCCTGGGGCAGTACCTAGTGAAGCTGTGATAAGAGGGCCACCATCCTCCAGATCTCAGAATGGTAGATCCACCTACAGCTTCCGTTATGTGCCTGGAAAAGCCACAGAAACTCAATGCCAGCCTGTGAAAGCAGCTGGAAGAAGGGCTGTACTCTGCAAACTTCCGGGGAAGAGCTGCCCAAGGCTGTGGGAGCCCACCTTTTGCATTAACGTGCCCTGGATGTGTGACACGGAGTCAAAAGAGATCATTTTGGAACTTTAAGGTTTAATTACTGCCCTACTGGATTTTGGACTAGCATGGGGCCTGTAGCCCCTTTCTTTTGCCAATTTCTCCCATTTGGAATGGGTATATTTTCTGATGCCTGTACCCCCATTATTTCTAAGAAGTAAATAACTTGCTTTTGATTTTACAGGCACATGGGTGGAGGAACTTCCCTTGTCTCAGGTGAGACTTTGGACTTGGACTTTCAGGTTAATACTGGAATGAGCTAAGACTCTGGGGGACTATCGGAAAGGCATGATTGTGTTTTGTAATGTGAGGACATGAGATTTGGGAGGAGCCCAGGACAGAATGATGTGGTTTGGCTGTGTCTCCACCAAAATCTCAACTTGAGTTTTAGTTCCCATAATCCCGTCTTGTGGGAGGGACCTGGTTGGAAGTGATTGAATCATGGGGGCAGTTACCTCCATGCTGTTCTCATGATAGTGAGTTCTCATGACATCTGATGGTTTTATAAGGGGCTTTTCCCCTTTTGCTCTCATTCTTCTACTTCCTGCCACTATTGAAGAAGGACATGTTTGCTTCCTCTTCCACCATATTTGTAAGTTGATATGGTTTGGCTGAGTCCCCACCCAAATCTCATCTTGAATTCAAGGTCCCATAATTCCCATGTGTTGTGGGAGGGATCCAGTGGGAGGTAACTGAATCATGGGGGTGGGTCTTTCCCATGCTGTTTTCATGATAGTGAATAAGTCTCATAAGAGCTGATGGTTTTATAAAGGGGAATTCCCCTGTACACACTCTCTTGCCTGCTGCCATGTAAGATGTGCCTTTGCTTCACTTATGCCTTCCACCATGATTGTGAGGCCTCCCCAGCCATGGGGAACTGTGAGCCCATTAAACCTTTGTATTAGTTTGTTTTCATGCTGCTGATAAAGATATACCTGAGACTGGGCAATTAATGAAAGAAAGAGGTTTAATTGGACTTACAGCTCCACATGGCTGGTGAAGCCTCACAATCATGGAAGAAGGCAAGGAGGAGCAAGTCCCATCTTACATAGATGGCAGCAGGCAAAGAGAGCTTGTGCAGAGCAACTCCCATTTTTTAAACCATCAGATCTCATAAGACTCATTCACTATCATGAGAACAGCACAGGAAAGACCTGTCCCCATAATTCAATCATCTCCCACTGGGTTCCTCTCATGACACGTGGGAATTGTGGGAGTTACAATTCAAAAAGAGATTTGGGTGGGGACACAACCAAACCATATTAACCTTTTTCCTTTATAAATTACCCAGTCTCGGGTATGTCTTTATTCACAGCATGAGAACAGACTAATACAGTAAACTGGTACTGGGTAGTGGGGAGCTACTGTAAAGAAAACTGAAAATGTGGAAGCAATTTTGGATCTGGGTAACAGGAAGAGGTTGGAACAGTTTGGAGGGCTCAAAAGACAGGAAGATGTGGGAAAGTTTATAACTTCCTAGAGACTTGTTGAATGTCTTTAACCAAAATGGTGATAGTGACATGAAAATAAAGTTTAGGCTGAGATGGTCTCAGATGGAGATGAGGAACTTGTTGGGAACTGGAGCAAAGGTGATTCTTGTCATGCTTTAGCAAAGAGACTGGTGGCATTTAGCCCCTACCCTAGAGATCTGTGGAACTTTAAACTGGAGAGAGATGATTTAGGGTATCTGCCAGAAGAAATTTCTAAACAACAAAGCATTCAGGATGTGACTTGGATGCTGTTAAAAGCATTCAGTTTTATGTATTCACAAAGATATGACTTGCAATTGGAACTTATGTTTAAAAGAGGAGCAGAGCATAAAAGTTCAGAACATGTGCAGCCCGACAATGCAATAAAAAATTCCATTTTCTAAGGAGAAATTCAAGCCAGCTGCAGAAATTTGCATAAGTACCTAGAGGCCAAATGTTATTCACCAAGACAATGGGGAAAATGTCTGCAGGGCATGTCAGAGACCTTCCTGTCAGGCCCTCCCACTACAGGACTGGAGGCCTAAGAGGGAAAAATGGCTTCATGGGCCAGGCTCAGGGCCCCCCCTGCTTCATTCAGCCTAGCAACATGGTGCCCTTTATCCCAACTGCTTCAGCTCCAGCAATGGCTAAAAGGGGCCAATGTACAGCTCAGGCCATTGCTTCAGAGGGTGTAAGTCCCAAGCCTTGGTGGATTACATGTGGTGTTGGACCTGGGGTGCACAGAAGCCAATAATTGAGGTTTGGCCACCTCCACCTAGATTTCAGAGGATGTATGAAAACTCTTGGATGTCCAGGGAGAAGTTTGCTGCAGGGGTAGGGCCCTCATGGAGAACCTCTGCTAGGGCAGTGTGGAAGGGAAATGTGGGATTGAAGCCCCCATACAGAGTCCCCACTGGGGCAATGCATAGTGGAGCTGTGAGAAGGGCACTACCATTCTCTATCCCCCTCAAATGGTAGATCCATCAATAGCTTGCACCATGCACCTAAAAAAGCCTCAGGCACTCAACACCATCCCGTGAAAGCAGCAGGGAGGGGGGCTATACCTGCAAAGCCATAAGGGCAGAGTGGCCCAAGACTGCGGGAACCCACTTCTTGCATCAACAAGACCTGGATGTGAGACATAGAGTCAAAGGAGATTATTTCAGAACTTTTGGTTTTATAAAAGGGAGTTCCCCTGCACACGCTGTCTTGCCTCCCACCACGTAAAACATGCCTTTGCTTCTCCTTTGCCTTCTGCCATGACTGTGAGGCCTCCCCAGCCATGTGGAACTGTGAGTCCATTAAATATCTTTCCTTTTTAATTACCCAGTCTCAAGTGTGTCTTTATTAGTGGTTTAAGAGCAGACTAAAACATTCTTTTTGCCCGTCTTGTACCTATCTTATAAGATGAGTAAAAGAGATACTCATCTTACTTGTTAGCTTATAAGACTTCATTTGTTTATTCATCAGACACTTAGCATCTATACCATTTTCTGGACACTGTGCTATGTCTTGAGGGTACAATTGAGTTTATGATTAAGCCAACTTTCACAGTCTTCTTGAGTTCCTTCCAGCTTTGACTCCTGATCTAGTTCCAAAGCCAGTGGCATGTGTTTTAGGTTTTTCATTATGGCAGCACCTTAAATTTTTTTAAAATTTTGTGTGTGCATACTAGCTGTATATATTTTTAGGGTACATGAGATATTTTGGTACAGATCTTAAACATCAACGTTTTTATTATATCTCCCAGCTGTGGAGTTGACTGGGATCAGTAAGATAATTCTCCTTCTAATTTCCCTTGGGATGTCTCTCAAGTATGCCATCATTGGCATCTCAGGCTGGATTTATTTGGAAGCTGAAATGGATGCTCAGATGCTTGACCCTCTCTCCCTCTTCATGGAATAGTAGGACTCAGGGTCAGCTACAGAGCCAGCCCAGATACAAGAGGATAGGAAATAAAGGATACTTACCTCTCAATGGAGGAGTGACAAATAATTTGCTGCCATCTTACATCTACTACAGATCATAATGGTTTTAATGTGACTTAAAAGTTTTTTTGAAGTTTTTCATATGCCCTTTAACTTTCATATGGATTCAATGTGTAGATGATTTTAAATTTTACACAGTAAAATTTGTCAGTCACTTCTGAGATTATCCCAACTTCTCGCCCATATACAAAATTTTCTTCTTAAATGAAAAGCAAAAAAAAAAAAAAAAAAGATATCTTGGTTTGTGTTGGGTGGGAAGTGCATGGACTATGAAGAGATTCATCTTCTTCATAATCTTTTGGTATTTTTAAAAGATAATAAATGTGTATGATTTTTATAAGTTTTTTTATAAAAATATAAGAAAAAGAAAGAGGAAGAGAAAAAGAAGAAATAAAAAAGTGGAGGAGATGGGGGAAAATACAGACAAGGAAAGCTCTCTACCACACTAAAATTTTACAATATTTACTAATATTTAACTCAAGACATTTTGTAGTTTCTTTTTCATTACTTCTGAATCTATAGTTCATTTGAAATTATTTAATATGATATGAGTTAGGGTAAAATTTTAATTTATTTACAAGTGATGAATTAGTAACACAAATTCAGTAATTGATTTCATTATTTAACTAGTTTTATTAAACATCTAATATGTGCTAAGCACTCTGGCCATTACTAACTGTACAGTCCTGAAATTGATTCAGTCACTGCCATGATGGAGCTTATAATACTCCAGTGAGAAAAACAATAAGAAAAGAATATATAACAACTATTTTCACATTTGTTATAAGGAAAAAAATGGGAGCTATAATGAGAAAATAGGAAGGGAAATAATGGGAGTAGAAACTCAGAACTAAATAGGTCATAGGTTTTAACAATGCAAAGTCAAAAGCAAATGATTTCTATGTCATATTCTTTCTCTATTATTTATGTATCCTCTCCTTTCATTAAATCAGTTAAAATAACATATACGAAAGTCTGTTAAAGAATCAGGAAACATAAAAGGATGGATCAGCATTTAAGAGTGGATAAATTGTCAAAATCCCCCCTAAAATGTTTTGTGCGGTTGCCGTGGGAGGGGATGGAGGAGAGGTTATGCAGAAACTGAGTTTGGGTCAACCCAAAGAGTATTTGCAGAAGGCCCAGCACAGTGGGGAGTACTGGCTACAGGGAGGGCAAAAGCATTGCCAACCAGATGCCCATCTGAGCTTTGACTGAGCGTTGATGATTCTCCCCAGAGGAAAGGAATTTCTTCCTGGCTTTTGAAGTCTCTTGGCCTTCAGCATGGGTCCCGGTGCTGCAGTCACTGCCCTGGTACCCTCAGTGATGGAGCTGCCGTAATGAACCTGAAAGACGGAGAAGCAAAAGGGAAGCCGGGGCTCCCTCGCCTACAGTGGAGGGTCCCAGTTCTGCCAGCTTCTCTCCTCACAGTGTCTACTAACGACCGACATTTGCTAATGTAAACAATAGTAAATTATTGAGAATGCTAATTATTTTATAGTCTGTTTTTAATCTATTTTAATTAAATAAAATCTGTTACTCTAAAAAAAGAGCGATAAATTGGAGATGATCTGGAATATTTCTGAGAATGTAGAGAGCTGAAGGAAGTTTATATTATCCATGAAATGAGCTCGATTATTTAAGAAGACAAAGACATGAAGATATTCCAAAAGAACAACTCCTTAGGATGACAATTACAGTTCACTTCAAAATGATGACATCACATAAAATTGCCATAAACAATGCAAAGTCAAAAGCAAATGACTGCTATGTCATATTCTTTCTCTACTATTTATGTATCTTCTCCTTTCATTAAATCAGTTAATATAATATAGATGAAAGTTTGTTAAAGAAGCATTATCCAAATGTAAGGTATTGTTGTTGCTGTCATAAATTGGAATTCAATCCTAGTTCTAAATTGATTTTCTCAGGATAACAAATATAGGACTAGGATACTAACTATAGACTACTCTGCTCTTTGACCTTTTCTGGGATATTAAAATAATTAAGTTCTGGGAATTAACTTCCCTTCATGTCAGAGTGTGCTATAATCTATAGCACAGTTTTTCTTCTGGAAACTTCCATTTGCTGATGATTAAGTACGCAATGTTGCAGTCATTTATATAGGCAGCTGAGAAGAATTCACAAGGAGACTGCAAAATCCAAACTGCGTCTGGGTCATTTATTCTATAACATCGTCTCAGGTAATTATTCTGCTCTTGCACAGAGCATTTAGAGCATGGAAAATAACTAGGTTTACCACTGTTATAGTAACAATTTCAAATTGTTCAATGTTCACCTTTTTTAAGACACAGAATTCTGTCATTTAAAAACACATTGACTTGTCTTTTCTCATTTCGCCTTCAATATAGGCACTTCCAAAACATGAAGAAGAAATGTATTTGACCTTGAAATCAGGTGCTAGAAAAATAGCCTGTCTAAATGTTACTTTTCACCTAAAATGTTATATTATAGGGCTGCTCAATGGCATGGCTATAATAAAGAATCTGCCATCATTTTTTTAAGCTCCTAGTTATACAGGCTTATAACTTCTTTAAAAGTCATTCCAAGGATCTTCAGTTCCACTGCCAGTTCAGGAAAGAAGACACACACACATACACACGGGTGGCTATCTTTACAGTTTTATTTTATAAGCCACATATCTTTACAAATTCATTTTTATAAAAACATTAAGTCCTTGATTTGAGTAATAAGTGAGAAGTTACTAGCATGATCTAAGTCTTAACTGAGACAATGGGGATTAGGGGAAAGATCAGTGACCAGTGAGGTTGATAGTTGAGCCCAGGTTTGTCAAAACGAAATGCACGACCTTGATGAAAACCCTGAACTTCTTAAGGCTTCTAATATCCTAGCTAAAATATGGTGTTGGACTTGATAATGTTTACAATTCTTTAATTTTCAGTTAGGACTTTAGTGGAATAGCATAAAAATGGAAAATCCTGGACTTTCCTCTCTGATGATTGATCAGAAAGACACATTTCCAGTCTCTTCAATTCTTTACTATTATCAGGTATTTATCATAGTTTTCCTATTACATATTCTTGATCCAGGGGATTAAAATCTAGTGAAAGTATGCATGTGAAATGTCAATAGTAAATGCTAAATTCTTATTCTTCACTGATGATTTTAGTTTTAGTAGTAAACAACAGAAACCTACTCCAGAAGTTTAAGCGGAAAATAATTTATTTAAGTCTATCGTGAGGACTGCTAAGGACAACTTAAGAGTTTCGAACTGCTCTGTGGAAATGTGAATACCACTGCTATTGGCACAGGAAGCAGAATTCTCACCACTATTGCTGTACTCTGGACCCTATCACTAGAGCCACTGCCACAGATGCCTCTGAAGTAGAGGTCTCTGCGGCCAGTGTGGCTGAATTCTCCAAGCACCTACTTTGTTGCATTGATGCTAATCTATGGGTGCATCTGATTGGTAAGCCTAAGGTATGTACCTGAACCCGGGCTTCAAAGTAAACTGGGAAAGATATTTTACCTTCTATCTTGGGGAGGTAGCAGTGGGTTAAGTGGGAAATTTTCCCCAACTACAAATAGTGTCCCAAGAACCTGAGAAACCCGAAAGAAGAGTAAATGTCCATTATAATCTTCTCATAGCAAATTTTAAGTAGAATGAACTTTATATATGTGTGTACATATATATATATATATATATTTTTTTTTTTTTTTTTTTGGACATGGAGTCTTACTCTATCACTCAGGCTGGAGTGCAGTTGCGCGATATCGGCTCACCGCAACCTCCGCCTCCCGGGTTCAAGCGATTCTCCTGCCTCCGCCTCCTGAGTAGCTGGGATTACAGGTGCCCACAACCACGCCCGGCTAATTTTTGTATTTTTGATAGAGACGGGGTTTCACCATGTTGGTCAGGCTGGTCTCAAACTCCTGACCTCAGCCGATCCACCCGCCTCGGCCTCCCAAAGTGCTGGGATTACAGGCGTGAGCCACCACACCTGGCTATTTATATATTTTTATGTATAAATGTTAGCTCTTATTATCTTTGTAATTGTTATCTTTTATTTTAAATAATGTTTAATTCAGTATTTGTATTGTTTCGCATTTGGGTAATTTTTTAGTATTTTTCCCCAGCGTTCAAACCGACTAGTCAAATATTTACCAATAATTTTTGAAATGCTCGCACATATCAAGTAATTCATCTATTCTATCTTGTTCTCCTCTAAAGACTATTCTGCATCGCTTTTTTCCTGCTATACAGACTGGCTACTATTTGGGCTTTGGGCACGTATCTCATGCTGTGTTTTGCCTTCACTGCTTTCTCAAATCGATTCCCATTCCCATCATTCCTGGATGTCATGCTTTCCTTTTTCTTGGTTAATTTATTTGTTTACCTGAAGATATCCTCCGTGGCTTCCTAAACAGTGTGTATGGGAGGTTTACATTTTTGTTCCTGCATTATGAAAATGTCTTATAATTGTTGTTAACTTGGCAGAATATACAATTCAAATCTGAAAATAGTTTGTTCTTAAAACTGTGAAGGCCTTGATAACCTGTTTTCTATTATCCCACATCGCTGCTGAAAAGTCTAAAACAATTACACTTCTTGTTCCTTTGCAGGTAACCTTTATTTTTCTCTCTGAAAGTTTTTAGAATCTCCTTGTAAACCCTGGCATTCTGTAAATTCACAATAATAATAATGTACATTTTTATTTTTGCTTAATAACAATTTTTAATGTGTTTTATTTTTAATGATGTTACTTCAGAAAATAAAAATTGGCAACCCCCATTTTCTTTGAAATTTTATTTAGACCTATGAAATTTAAAGTTTGGGAACTTCTTAGAGCAAGGATCTCTAACAAGCCTTTTGAGATCAGGTGGTCAGTTGGCGTCCTTGGTCTCAATTATAGAATAGGCTTTCGTCAGTGAAAATTGATATACACTCATTATGCATGACCTTACAGAGTTTTATAACTAAAGTGTAGAGATCCTGCCCTTAAGGCAAGGTACCTTCCTTTAGGTATTATGTGCAGTTCTAGTGTTGGTCATTAGAAGAATGGCTTGTCCCTAGTCACCTAGCAGCAAGCCAGAATGCAGGGGAGAGAGAAAGAGAGAGACAGAGACAGAGAGAGAGGGGAGAGAGAGAGAGAGAAGAGACTCCATGTCTGTGTCTGCACCTCTGCAGAGACAGAATTAGTTTAGCAATTTTTATGTCTCACATGTGCATATTGCTTACAGTTTATATATGAGCCCCTAACTGATAAAAATAAATATGTTTCTGAAGATTGTGTGATTTGTTTACAGTCACATACATAATGTCAGGCCCAGAATTCACAGATCACAAATCTCTGGCTCTTTTCGTGAATTTCAAGTAATTTCAGGTTTTAATAAAAGGAAGTCTCTGCTTTAAAGAAGACTCAGGGATTATCTACCAAAGTATAAAAGTAAATAATTTCAAGTGCAAATAATTTCAAATAAATATTGTAAAGGTTGCACAAAACAGGCATTTGAACCCATTCTTTTTCTATTTGTAAAGTGTCATCCTGATATGATATTTCTTGAAATGATTCTTGGTCTACTCAGTCACTGAACTGTTTTGCTTTCTTTTGGTGAGTTGTTATTACACTGGTGATAAACACATTCTAGTCTCTGCTTAGTTCTATTTAATACATGGTTAATGGTTAAATGAATGACCCTTTAGTTCCTAGGTTTTTTCTTTAAGTCTACCTACAGTAAATTCACACTTTGTGGAGTTTGATTCTATCAAAAATGGCAAATAGATACAGTCGTGTAACCACCAACACAGTCTAGATATGGAACAGTTTTATTATCCAAAATACTTATTCCATCTCCAAGGCAACCACTAAAGTATATAGTCTCCAACCTGGCTTGTTTCATGTAGCAAAATGCACTTGTGATTCAGCCATGTTGTTGCATGCATTAATAATTTGTTCCTTTTTATTACTGAGTAGCATTCCAATATATAGATATATGAGAGTTTGTATACTCACCAATCTAAGCTGTTTCCACTTATGAATAAAGCTATGATAAGTATTCACAAACTGGACTTTATATGAACATAAGTTTTCATTTATCACTATACCAAGGAGTAGCATTGATAGATCACAAAGCAAGTGTTTAACTTTGTAAGAAACTGGAAAACATTACCCAAATTTCTGTATCATTTTACAATCCCCCACCACTGTATGATAATTTTAAATCTTCTGTATCCTCACTGGCATTTCATAACACCAATATTTTAAAAACTTCAGCCATTTCAATAGGGGCTTAGTAATATCTCATTGTGGCTTACTGTGCATTTCTTTAATAACTAATGATGTGGGGCATTGCATCATCTGTTCATTTTTCATCAGTAACATTTTCTTCGGTGAAGTGGCCAAATCTTTTAACAGATTTAAAAATTCAATTGTTAGTGTACTTACTGTTGAGTTTGGAGCATTCTTTTGTATTCTGATAGAAGTCCTTTACCAGATATATGATTGGCAAATAATTTCTCCTGATCTGTGGCTTTTCTTTTCTTTCCCTTAATAGTGTTCTTCATAAACCAGAAGTTATTTGATAAAGTACTATTTTTCAATTTTTTTATTTTATGGATATTGCTTTTTGCCTAACTCAAAGTAACAAAAAATCTCTTCTATGTTTTCTTATAGAAGATTTACAGGTTTATGTTTTACATTTAGAGCTATGATCCATTTTGAGTTAATTTTAAGGTGCAAGGTGTAGGTTAAAATGTATTCATTCATTAATTCATTTAGTGTATGGATGACAATAGTTCTAGCATCATTTGTTGAAAAGACTATCCTTTCTCCATACAATTACTTTAGCAACTTTAACAAACCTGCACATTGTGCACATGTACCCTAAAACTTAAAGTATAATAATAATAAAAAAATTTTTTTTTAAAAATCAGTTAACTCTACACATTTGAGCCTGTTTCAGGATGCTGTTTTGCTTCACTGATATATATGTCTGGGTTTTTACCACCACTGGAGTGTCCTGATTACTGTAGCTTGATAGTACGCTTTGATATCAGAGAATGTGAGTTCTCCAGAATTATTCTTTTTCAAAATTGCTGACTATTCCAGTTCTTTGCCTTTTCTTATAATTTTAGAATGTCTGTCAATTTCTTTGATACTACTATTTTTTAATTGACAGATGAAATTATAAGCATTTAGCATGTGCATGATGTTTTGAAATCCATAAATATTATGGAATGGTTAAATCTTGCTAATTAACAAATGTATTACCTCACATAGTTATCATTTTTGTGGTGAGAACATTTAACATCCACTCTACATTTTTCAAGAATATATCATCATTAACGATAATCATTATGCTGTATAACATATGTCCTGTACTTTTTCCTCTTTTCTAATTGTAATTACGTCTCCTTTTGTCAGAGGTATTTGAACCAGAGCAACTCCAACTTGAATATGGGCTGGGTAAAATAAGGCAGAGACCTACTGGGCTGCATTCCCAGGAGGTGAAGGCATTCTAAGTCACAGGATGAGATAGGAGGTCAGCCCAAGGTACAGGTCATAAAGACCTTGCCTATAAAACAGGTTGTGGTAAAGAAGTTGGCTAAAACCCACCAAAACCAAGATGGTGATGACAGTGACCTCTGATCATCCTCACTGCTCATTATATGCTAATCATAACACATTAGTATGCTAAAAGACGTGCCCACTAGTGCCATGACGGTATACAAATGTCATGGCAACGTCTGGAAGTTACCCTATATGGTCTAAAAGGGGAAGGGACCCTCAGTTCTGGGAATTGCTGACCCCTTTCCCAGAAAACTCATGAATAGTCCACCTCTTGTTTAGCATATAATCAAGAAATAATCATAAAAATACCAATCAGTTGCCCTGGGGCTGCTATACCTGTGGAGTAGCCATTCTTTATTCCTTTACTTTCTTAATAAACTTGCTTTCACTTTATGGACTTGTCCCACTTTCTTTCTCATGCAAGGTCCAAGAACCCTCTCTTGGGGTCTGGATGGGGACCCCTTTCTCGTAGCACTTTGGCTAACATCTCCCTGAGCTGGCTCCACTCTAACCACTGCAGCCTGTAGTAAACACTGTTCTACTTTCTACTTCTAAGATATCAGCTTTTTTAGATTCCACATATGAGTGAGATGATGTGGTATTTTTGTCTTTTTGTGCTTGACTTATTTTACTTCACATAATGTCCTCCAGATTCTTCCATGTTTTTGCAAATGACAGGATTTCCTTATTTTTTTATGGATGAATAGTATTCCATTATGTATGTCTATCATATTTTCTTTATCCATTCATCTGCTGATAGACACATAGGAGGATTACACACCTTGGCTATTGTGAATACTGCAGCAATGAATATGGTATTTCAGATACCTCTTTGACATACTGATTTCATTTTCTTTGGCTATGTATCCAATAGTGGCATTGCTGGATGATATGGTAATTTTATTTCTAATTTGAGGAAACTCCATACCATTTTCTTTAATGGCTATACGAATTTGCAGACTTATCAGCAGAGTGAAAGTGTTCCCCTTCCTTCACATTCTCACCAACACTTATGTCTGGTCTTTTTGATAATAGCCATACTAACAGGAGTGAGGTGAGATCTCATTGTGGTTTTGATTTGCATTTCCCTGATGATTACTAATGTTAAGCATTTTTTCAGATACTTCTTGGCCATTTGCCTGTCTTCTTTTGAGAAATGTCTATTCAGATTTTTGTCCATTTTTTATTTTTTTAATTGTTATGAAGTTGTTTGAGTTCCTTAAATACTTTGAATATTAACCCCTTATCAGATGTATAGTTTGCAAATATTTTCTCCCATTTGGTAGATTGTCTCTTCATTATGTTGATTAAAATTTTTTCCCGCTCCCTAAATTATTTCTTCCCTTTTCCTTTTCTACTTGAGCATCTTGCTCTGTCTCCTCTTCCTTTTTCCATTTCTAATTGATGTGTTTTGATCTCTTTCTTATTGGAAGTTTTCTACATAATTCTGATGGTCCTTTGTTTTTTATTATAATGTAAATTTAAAGTACTACAATCTGAGTTGGCATTCTTCCTGTAAGGTGTGGATTGGCAAATCATCAGAATCATATGTATACTCACCCATTTGCTTGAGAAACTTGCAAATGTCATGCTTTTGAGGACTTTTTCTGGAATCATTCAATTTCTTTTGAGAAAATGTCTCCAGTATCCTGTACAGGGGTTATCTGCCTAGCTGTCAGCATTCTTATAGCTGTCATTCCAGCCTTGGGATCCCTGTTCCATATGTAGACTTTGTCCTAATGTCCCTCTATTGGTTGGGCAGAGTCTGGGGTCTTTCCATTCCTTTTGTTGGTGAGATGGGATGAAGTCGGGCAGACAGGTAAACAAACTTAAGCATTTTATCATGGATAGAAACAGAACTCTGGGAAAGCGTTAGAGGTGGATGAGAATAAATACCTTTTCCTGAGGGCTCAGAAGAGGCTTCAAAGAATAATCATCACAACGTCTGGGTTTCGAAGTAACCTCCAGGCAAACTGATTAATGAGTGGGGGGCAGAGATGGACAGATGAAAGCATTTCCATGAAGAGGTATCTGTGTAAAATCAAGAAGGCGTGGAAAAGCATGGTCCATTTCTGAAGCAGCAAGGGCTTCAATGCCATAATGCTGACAATTAATATATGGATTAGAACAGGGAACTAGCACTTTATCTAGTTTAAAGAAAAACAATTAATATGGTTTTTTTAAAGTATCTAAAGCCTTTGCATTTTAATTCTAAATCTGAATATTACTTTATTTGCTTAGTTCAATCTGTACTAGTTAATGTATTTCAATTCTATCACTTGCTACTTGTATCTAACAACACATCATTTAACATCTTTGGTTCTCAATTATCTCATCTGTAAAATGGAGCTGCCTATATCAGTCACGGTTTTTAGTTGTGTGCAAAATAAAGCGACATGCGAATCTAAATAGAAAAGGATTTTATGAAAGGGCATTGGATCTCTCCCAGGAAATAGAAAACTAAGTTTGAATGTTATGCAATCCTGACAAAATAAAAAATCATACTGCAGAACTTGTACCATCATCACTGCCACCAGCTGGGCATAGACAGTGGATCCTGCACCATTGACACTCTGCTAGTGTCCTCGGATGCAGCCACTAGACACTGCACCACTGCCTTTGAAAATCAAGTGTGGCTGTGGTGCTGCCATCTTCCTCACAAGAACGTGTTTTGTCTAGAGCTGTGGGTCTGATTGGCAGAAGCTAGAACATGTGTTCGTGCCCTGTGTATAATGGAACACTGACGAGTAAGCAATGAACTGTTTACAACTCCTCCAGGAAAAATACAGGCTCTGACTCCTAAAGAAGGAAGTGGGTTTCCAACCGTGGAAAACAGGGGCAAAAACTGAATCATCAACAAGAATGACCAATGCCCACATAATTTAGGCAACCAAAAGGTTTTTAGAAGATACATGACATTATAATAAAGAAAACTTTGAAAATGCCAGATATTATTATTATTATTGTCATCCTTAGCACATCCTCATCAAGGAAGGTTCCTGAATAAATTCTGTATTAGTTATTTATTAATGTGTAACAAATTACCCTCAAAACTTAGTGGGGTATATGTAATAATGAAAAGGCCTTTATTATTGCAGAGTATCTATGTGACAGGGATTCGGGAGTGGTTGAGATGTGTGGTTCTGGTACAGTGTTTCTCATAAAGTTGCAGTCAAGATACCAGCTGGGACTGTCAGTCTGACTGAAGCTAGAGGATTTGTCTACAAGCTGGCACATTCACAGGAGGAGGCCTCGGTTTCTTGATGGCTGCTGGAAACAGACCTCTGTTCCTGAACACATGGGACTTTCCATAGAGCTGCTGGAGTGGCTTCCCCCAGAGAGAATGACCCCAGCAGCAGAAAGAACAAGGTGGAAGTTACACTGTCATTTTACAATCTACATTTCACAGTTGTTCTCCATCATATCTACCGTGTTCTTGTTGGAAGGTAGTCACTAAGTACTGCCCACAGAGAGAATTAAGGCTTCACCAGAGGGAGGAGTTTCAAATAATTTCTGGGCATATACTAAACCATCACGAGTTATTTTTATCATTTCACAGATTGACCAAAAGAATTTACTTAGGCATTATTTCTAGTCATTTTTTGTACTATAATATGTCAGAGGATCTTTCTGATTGGAAATTACCACATCTTCTCCAAAGATATTTATTGTATCTGGCAAAAATCTTTCAGTGCTTACAAGGAAGAGGGGTTCACACTGCATAGCATCTTATCAGCAAAGAAACACATTTCAACTATAAATGAAATATTTGTTCTTTTGTTCAAACACCTGAATCCTGCAGTATAGAGATTAACAGATTATAAAGTAAGTCATCATTGTCTGGCTAGCTTTATTGATGTGATGGGAGGAAAAGTAGGAGGTAGTTTTTTAAATCAGGACACTTTTCTGAGAACGACAAAGTATTCTAGGAACACAAAGTTGAGTGTCTTCAGAGGCCAAGCAGGTAGTATAGATGGGTGAAGACTACAGGGAGTGGCGAGGCCTACAACATTCAAATGCCAGTTAAAAATAACAGCACCAATACCAAGCCAACCAAACAAATCACCTTCCAGCGTCCA
The DNA here is from genome assembly GCF_029281585.2 of Gorilla gorilla gorilla. Lineage (NCBI taxonomy): Eukaryota > Metazoa > Chordata > Mammalia > Primates > Hominidae > Gorilla > Gorilla gorilla. Next base: position 54,532,356 of record NC_073240.2, on the reverse strand, counting down.
GTTTGGCTTTCACCTGCCAGCTTGCTCTTCCTGCTGATGTCTAAGCTCTAACTTGCCTTTCTTTGGGAAAAATAAAGATGTAAGGAACGAGAAAGTTAAGGGAATCCTTGTGGTTCCTTTCTTTTTGTTCTCCCTTATATCCTAAACTAAGGATTAACTGCACGTCCCCTTCCATCATCTACAGAGAGAGACAGAGGGCATGCTCTCTTTATCCTCTCCCATCTGTTACACTGAACACACTCTTGCTGTCCAAGGCAGTTGGTCTCATATGCATCCCCTCTAGGGGCATGTGTTAGGGGCACTGTGTTTCTTTAAATAGGCTGTCATTCGGGGTTTATTATTAGCCCAGTTTTGATCATGCTGTGTTGAGGCTACCTGTGCCTCGACAGTATAGAAATTCACACACTGGAAACAAGGCCAAATAGGCACAATACTTCCCAAAAATTCTTTGTGGTTTAGGCGATAAAATCAATGTTTGGGTTTGAGATATTCAGTGTACTATTAATTTTTCTTTATTCAAAGGAGAAAAGGCCCTTTCAGAAACATTGCTTTAGAACCTCCAATTTTATTCAAGCCTGCCTTGAATGCCAATTCTAGATGAGTTTTTAATGACCACTTCTCAGTCCAAGGATTAAGACCAAAGAAAAATAAGGATATTTTATGGCACTTATAAACTATGTTAGTTCATTGCATTCCAAAATGCAGTTCGTTCAACAGTGTGATAAGATACAACTTTTCCTTCATTCAGTCTTCTATTCACTATTTACCAAATAATTATTGAGCAAGGAGATGGTGAACAAACAGATATAGCCCCTCATGGAGTTAATAGTCAATCTAGTACATCAAATTTGCAAACACTGAGAATATGTATATTTAATCCCCAGTTAAATATTTCCTTGGTGGAGAAATTGGCTCTCACACACTGATGGAAGCATTTGCTCCAACTATTAAAAATCAACTTGGAAAGATGTATGGAGAGGCATAAAAATTAGGGATACATTTTGACTTAATAATTCTGCTTCTGGAAAACTGTCCTAACAAAATATTCAACACAGCATAATTTAGTTAAAATTTAGAAACAAACACCCAGCAAGTGGGAAGCATGGGAAGCAGGCATATTACAAAGCATCTATTTGATGGTCTATTATGCAGCTATTAAAAAGGATAATTATGAAGACAATGTAGCAACAAGGTAAACTTCTTATAATGTAATGTTTAAGGGAAAGGATATAAACTGTACCTGTATAACATTACAAATACATAAACAAGTACTTTTTCAGAGAGGCAAGAAAGAAATACACTGAAAAAAAGATACTAAAGGTTCTTTTAGATTGCTATTGTTTGAGATATATATTTTTTATCTTCCTCTTCTATATATTTATTTTAATGTATATTTATTTAATCTTGGAAAACAAATTATACTAAAAGTCCAATCCTCTTGTTTTTTTAAAAAATTATGATTTATTTCACTTTGAAAAATGGAATGCTTCATACATTTGGATGTCATCCTTGTGCAGGGAAGATGCTAGTCTTCTCTGTATCATTCCATTTTTACTGTATGTGCTGTCGAAGCAAGCACAAAATGAACTCTTCTTAAAGAAGTGGAGAAATTATGAAATTTCATCTGAATGGGTGAGATATCAAATTGCATATCATGTTGTTTTTACTTTAGAACTTATGGAGCTTTTTCAGTTATAATATCATATGCTACATGAATAAGAAAACAAGAAATAAAGGGAGGAAGGGATAAACTATTGCTATAACCAATACCCACTGTGTCAGGACCCAAGAAATACATATAGATTGGTACACAATCAAAGGTCTTATTTGTGTGCCGGAACTTTCAGAAATGAAGCCTGGGAGACCTCTATTTTATCCCATAAGTCAGGCGCAGGAACAGCCCTGAGTCCAGTCAAAGAAGTAGCAATGAATAAGATGTGTAATAAATGAGGTGGGCATGTCATTCTGTCAGTTGCTTCCTACTGACTAACCAAGAGCAGATAATTCTGCTTCTGAATTCATTAATTTTGGCAAAAGGTATCTTGGTCTACCTAATTCAGCTTCTCCATTTAACAGTGAGGAATCTGAGGCAGGTTCACATTATGATTTTAGTGTGCATTTTTGCTTTGGGGAGGCCTCTTCATTTATAAACAATATTAAAAATTATATCTTACAATGTCAAATTAAAAATATAGACTTGGGTAAGCAAAGACTTTTATTCTAAAGGAGTATTGCAGTGGAGAGAAAGTGACTTGCAGTAGGAGGAGGGGGACTATTGCAATTAGCAGAAAACTTTGATCCTGAGATATACAAACCTCTCAAAGGTTAGGCAGAAAAGGTCTTTTCTTTTCTAGGAAGGAATAAACAATACTGGAAATAACAGGATGTCGAAAAGTGGAATGAGTTAGGGTGAATAATCTTACAGTAGAAAAGAGAAAATTCTACCCTATGATCACCCGATTTTCAGGAGGGGCTCTTAAGGAGGGGTTGTATCATGGCTCAGGCAAAGGGCAGGTCAAAGCTCAGGGGCCAGGAGAAAGAGAGAATTCTAACTAATATTGGGTCAAGTCAAGGTAGCAGATATTCTGTCCACATTGGTCAGTGGGTGAAACAGTTCAGCTAATCATTAATGATGCAAACAACGGAATGGTGGAGCGTCTATGTTCAGCTTTGTCATTAAAAAAACAAGGTTGGCATCAGCAAGTCTTAACTAAGTCACATGGGGGAGGATCTTTTCTTGTATAAGCTGTTTTCTAGAACACTAAAGAGTGGGAGGGTTCCTTTAACCCTTCATGTTTTCCAGGATCACAGGACTTGGGTAAAATTCAACATGGTCAGTGACTACATTGGTACAAAGACCAACACATTAAAATAATATATTACAAGACTTTCTGTGACTTAAATGTTCTTTTGTTCTTTTCTCTCTGCTCCCATTTTGTGGGCCCCCAAATTATTATGGATCCTGGGCACCGTCCCTAATGGATAAGCCAGCCCTGATCTGAGACAGAGAGGCTGAGGGTCTCTAAGACCACTAAGCTAGCTACAGCAGAGCTCAGACAAGAGCAACTAGGTCTAGACCTCTTTCTATATTTGCGACTATGAAGACTATGGAGAAGGCTCTGCTCAAGAGGTAGGATGAAGGCTTGGGGATGAGGGGATGTATGGGGATATTAACTTTGATATAAGAACCTGCAGACTTAGAAGGAAAGGATTGGTGAGGGAAATTCATTAAAGAGTTGATGGCTGGGAATGCCTTAACAGTTGACTGTCACAGGCACATCATTCAGCAACATTTATTCTGTATCTCCTATATGCTTGGTGTCCCTGCCTTTACAGAGCTTACAGTCAAGCAGGGGAGGCCAATGCACAAGCAATGGTAGTCAGTTGTGACAAGTGTAATGACAGAGGAAGCAAGGTAATTAGGAGTGAGTAACAAGCATATCTAACCTGCAGGAGGGAAGTGAGGATCCAGAATGGAAACGAACCAGTCCCAAAGGATGCAGAAGGCGAGAGGAGTGCTCTAGTAGGAAACACTGCATGCAGGAAGACCCAGGATATGTGAAGTTTAAGAGATGGAAAACCTGTGATCTTACTTGGGCCTAGCCAAATATCCTTAATATTTGGGAAGCCAGATATCAGTGAAAAAAAGGAGGAGTTAAAATCTCTCCCAACCTGCTTCCAGGAGTATTAGAATCCAAGACTAAGCAGCCAGTAGGATTTGGAGGGTAAAGTCATGTAACTGAGAAACCTTAAAAAAAAAAAGCAGTGTCTCCCCACCCCACATTTTACTAAACCACCCAGTCATTCAGTTTAGGTACTTAGTCTATTCACAACAGGCTAGGATGCTGGTTTCAATGTTGAATTTTTCACCCACTCTTGATACTTTTAATGGCTTTTCCCTATTCAGAGGCTGCATTTTTTTGTTTTGTGGGTTTTCTGCTTCGGTTTTTTGTTTGATTGTTTTTGTTTTTGTTTTTGACAGAGTCATGCTCTGTTTCTCAGGCTGGAGTGCAGTGGTACAATCAGGGCTAGCTGCAGCCTTGAACTCACAGACTCAAGTGACCTTCCTCACTCAACCTCCAGAGGAACTGGTACTATAGGTGCACAGCCACCATGCCTGGCTAATTTTTGTATTTTTTGTGGAGATGGGGGTCTCCTCCTATTGTCCAGGCTGGTCTCAAACTCTTGGGAGCAAGCAATCTATTCACCTCAGCCTCCTAAAGCGCTGGGATTACAGGCATGAACCACTATGCCCATGCAGTCTTGAGGAAAACGTCCTTCCATCCCTTATCAAAAGATCTTGGATATATTGATTTCTTTTATTTTGTATATATACCCAGCAGAGGAATTGCTGGATCATATGGTAGTTTTATTTTTATTTTTTTGAGGAACTGTTCTCCATAGTGGTTGTACTTATTTATATTGCCACCAACAACGTATGAGGGTTCCCTTCTCTCCACATCCTTGCCAGCATTTGTTATTGCCTGTCTTTTGGATATGAGCCGTTTGAATTTGGGTAAGATGATATCCATTGTAGTTTTGATTTGCATTTCTCTGATGATCAATGATGCTGAGCACCTTTTCATATGCCTGTTTGTCATTTGTATGCCTTCTTTCGAAAAATGTCTTTTTGGGTCTTTTGCCTATTTTTATATTTATTTATTTATTTAGAGATGGAGTCTCACTCTGTCACCCAGGTTGGAGTGCAGTGGTGTGATCTCAGCTCACTGCAGCCTCCACCTCTCGGGTTCAAGCGATTCTCCTGCCTCAGTCTCTGGAGTAGCATCGACTACAGGCACACACCACCATGCACAGCTAATTTTTGCATTTTTAGTAGAGACAGGTTTTCATCATGTTGGCCAGGCTGGTCTCGAACTCCTGACTTCAAGTGATTTGCCCACTTCGCCCTCCCAAAGTGCTGGAATTACAAACGTGAACCATTGTGTCTGGCCTTTTGCCCATTTCTAAACTGAATTATTATATTTTTTCCTATTGTTTAAGCTCTTTAGTACAACCACTACGGAGAATAATTTGGAGCTTTCTCAAAAAACTAAAACTAGAACTACCATATGATCCAGCAATCCCATTGCTAGGTATATATCCAAAAGAAAGAAAATCAGTATATCAAAGAAATATCTGCACTCCTGTGTTTATTGCAGCACTGTTCACAATAGCCAAGATTTTGAATCAACCTAAGTTGTCCATCAACCGATAAATGGATAAGGAAAATGTGGTACATATACACGGTGGAGTACTATTCAGCCATATACAGAATGAGATTCTGTCATTTGCAACAACATGGATGGAACTGGAGATCATTATGTTAAGTGAAATAAGCCAGGCACAGAAAGACAAACTTCACATGTTCCCACTTATTTGTGGGAGCTAAAAATTAAAACAATTCAACTTATGAAGATACAGAGTAGGAGGATGGTTATCAAAGGCTGTGAAGGGTAGTGGGGGTTGGGGGAGTGGGGGAGGTGGAAATGGTAAATGGGTAGAAAAAATAGAAAGAATGAATAAGACCTACTATTTGGTGGCACAACAGGGTGAATATAGTCAATAATAATATAATTGTACAGTTAAAAATAACTAAAAGAGTATAATTGGATTGTTTGTAACACAAAGGATAAATGTTGAGGTGATGGAAACCTCATTTACCCTGATGTAATTATTACGCATTGTTTGTCTCTATCAAAATACAGCATATACCCCATAAATATATACACCTACTGTGTATCCCCAAAAACTTTTAAAAAAAAAGGTTGAGGCCTCGTCTCTGCCAGTGCCTAGGGTCAAGAGTTCACGTCATCTGGGCTCTTTTGATCTAACCCCCCCTAACTAATTCTCTCCAGCCCTGAGAGGACAGGCAACCGCAGGCTGCTGGCGGGCCTTTTCCAGCCGCCACCGCAAGTGAGAGGAGGGAGGGAGGGAGGGAGGGAGGGAGGGAGGGAGGCAGCGGGTCCAGGCTGCAGGAAGGGAGAGCGGGTGCACCCGGCCCGCGGGCGGCTAGGGCCAGAGCTAGCCGGGTCGGCGCGCTGCGGGGGCAGGACCGGGGCGGGGCGGGGCGGGGCCGGGACCCGTGACCCTGAGGGCGAGACCCGCCAGCCTGCCGGCCCGCCGCCCAGCGCCAGCCTTCCTGGCCTCTGCCGCTCCTCCGCCCCACGGCTCAGGTAAGGCAGGCACCCCCAGAGCTCAGGTCGGGCTGCCGGGTCCCAGGCTGGTGGTCTTCGTCTGTCCCTGGCTGGTGCAGCCACACGCCTTCCCGCCTTCAGAGCCCGGCGCAGGAGGGGACGGCCCGCGCTGGGATACAGCTGGGCGGGGAAAGAGGGTGGGCGTGCGCAGCGCTAATTCTAACCCCTTCCTTTTGCTCTAAGTTCTTGCACTTGGAAATTGGAAAAGTCCCTCTTCAAACTCTTTTCCAGATGTGGCATCAGGAGTGAACAAAGCCGCTCATCTCGCAGTATCCCTACCTATCTATGCTCCTGGGAGGAGTCTACCCCAGATACGTTTAGGGACCTGCCTTTCCCTATTAGGATAATTTCTTGGAACTTGGGAATTGGACTTCTATGGAACGGAATCGATTGAATTAATTTTATTTATTTATTATTATTTTAAAACTTTAATTTTAGGTCGAATTAATTTTAAAGCTGAGTTCAAGGGCAGGGAAAACGACCGGGTGGGCCTAAGCCTGCTGGGGTGTGACAGCTTGGGGCTGTGGGGACGGGGGCTGGCGAAACTACTTGCTCTGCCACTTGGGCTGAGTCGGCAATAAAGACTGCGGGGACAAGACTTTTGCCACTTGTAAGGCTGGGACAAGACTTTTGCCACTTGTAAGGCTGGATGAGAGGCAGGAAGATAAAGGGGGGACTGTCTGTGCTGACAAAATGTGGAAAAGGTGATGCACTGGGAATACTTCCTTTTGGAAACTGGTGCTTCCTTATACCATCTTCCTCACTTATTATAGCATTTTTGTATCCATTTCAATACAGTTAACGACGTTCTGTTAAACAAAACGTAGGTGTATGGTACGTTTGTCTTCCCCCGCCCGCACCGCCCCCCGCCCCCCCCCCCCCACGCACTTTTGTGCTAAATGAGTTCAAGGTCAACGATTGGAGACTAGGTCACCTGTTGGGGATCTTTTTACCTGAAGTGTTTTCCTCCAACCCTTCCCATTGTCACTGCCAAAGCGCCATTCCTTTCTTCCCTGTTCAGCTCTCACCACTTAAAAACCAGTGAAAAGGAAAGCGGCCACTTCTGTCATGCAAGTACTTGTGGTTAAGTTGGTCTTGTGCGGCTTTTTTTTTTGTAAACATCACTTGTTCCTTTGTCTTTTTTTAATTCCTTCAATATTAAAATGTGCCAGTAGAGTCTTCTGTAAAGAATGTAAAAGGCTGTAGGAGAAAGGGAAACTGCCCTTGAAGGTATCTAGTAAAGTGATTTTTTAACCTAAAAATTAATATTTTATATTGAGTTCCAATGCTTTCACTTCTTTTGGAAAAGATATTTTAAAATTATAAGTATTTTGTCAAGAAAATATTAACTAGGCTGGGTGCTGTGGCTCATGCCTGTAATTCAAACACTTTGGGAGGCCAAGGTAGGTGGATCGCTTGAGCTCAGGAGTTCCAGACCAGCCTGGGCAACATAGCAAAACTTCATCTCTAAAAAAATCAGCTGGGTGTGGTGGTGTGCGTCAGTCCGTAATCCCAGCTACTAGGAAGCCTGAGGGAGTAGGATGACTTGAGCCTGAGAGGTCGAGATTGCAGTGAGCCATGATTGCATGCTTCACTATACTCCAGGCTGGGTGACGGAGAAAGACCCTGTCTCAAAAGAGAAAGAGAGAGAGAGAAAATAAACTCTTAAGTTTCTCCCTGTGTGTGAAATCTTCCATTAACGGTCTCTACCCAATGAACTGAATGCTTTAGAAATCTGACCTTCTAGTTAATACATGCCTACTGGAATGGAAGAGTGCATTTGACTTGTGAAATAACTTAAAGGAACCTTGAAAATAATGGTATCAGTAAGATTTTAAGATTTCAAGTTTGTTGCATTCAGATATCTTTGTAGCTTGACAGCTCATATACTCGAAATTTCTGTTATTTAATAATAATGTTAGTGATAATGTTGCTCACAATAGGGGACGTCCTTTATGAATAATTCTTTTTTTTTAATTTTTAATTTTTTGTTGTTGTTGTTGAGATGGAGTCGCACTCTGTCTCCCAGGTAGGAGTGCAGTGGTACTATCTCGGCTCACTGCACCCTCTGGTCCCTGGGCTCAAGTGATTCTCCTGCCTCAGCCTCTCCGGTAGCTGGGATTACAGGTGCCTGCCACCATGCCTGGCTAATTTTTGTATTTTTAGTAGAGGTGGGGTTTCACTATGTTGACCAGGCTGGTCTCGAACTCCCGACCTCTAGTGATCCACCTGCCTGGGCCTCCCAAAGTGTTGGGATTACAGGCATGAGCCACCGTGCCTGGCCATTTAGGAATAATTCTATCGCTACATCATAAAAGGTACCTTTCTGGAGGCCTTTTCTGTATTTATGGTTATTTTTTCCCAGTTGTTAAGCTTTGTAGATTCAGTTCTTCTCTAGGCTGAATTGGAAGCAGGCAGATGTGATGGAGACCTGGACTAAAAGTGTCTATCTGTGCACTGAGGTCTAGGCCCAGGTCAGCTTTGAAGTCCTTGCAAGACCTCTTCCTAATCAGCTTTGGGGACCCAGGAGTTTCTTAATTTACATGTGTCGCGTTTATCTTCAAAATGAGAGTGATATCTCTGGTCTGAAAAGACATTTGGGCCCCTTTGAACTTTTCTAAAAAATGCAAATTTTCATTTACAGAGCTAGATATCATTGCTGTAGGGGAACACTGATTCCAGAATTTGCTCTCATTTCCAGAGGCTGTCCTCACATGCTGACCACCACCTCTGCCCCACCTAACCAGCATAGTGCAGTGATTAAGAATTGAGTTTTTCATAGACTGATGGATCTGTTTGTTTCCTAGCTCTGACCTTAGGCAAGTTACTTATGTTCTCCAAGACTCATTTTCTTCATGTTTGGAATAGTGATAATAATGCATATTGATATTATGAGGACCGCATGAAGCAGTGAACATAATCTAAGCAGCACAGTGTCTACAACTTAACATATAGTCAGTAAGTGGTAGCAATTGTTTACTTTGACACTGACTTTTCCTCTCTCTCTCTGTCTCTCTTTTTTTTTTAACAAGTTGAAATTCAACTGGGAGAAATGTAAAGCCCTACACAGTAAGCAAGTACAGGATGAGGGAGATGTAATTTACTGAACCAATCAACCTTTTGGTTAATTGACATTTTGTTGCTTGTGAGTTGGCAGTGAGTTGTGAGGGCCCATGTATTAGTCCTTTCTCATACTGCTCTAAGGACACTGCTCTAAGACTGGGCAATTTATAAAGAAAAGAGATTTAACTGACTCACATTTCTACGTGGCTGGGGAGGCCTCAGGAAACTTACAATCATGGCGGAAGTCACCTCTTCACAGGGTTGCAGGAGAGAGAATGAGTGCGGAGCAAAGGGGGAAGCCCCTTATGAAACCATCAGATCTCGCGAGACCTTACTATCACGAGAACAGCATGGGGGAAACCATCCTCATGATTCAATTACCTCCCACTGGGTCCCTCCCACCACATGTGGGGATTATGGGAACTACAAGATGAGATTTGGGTGGGGATGAAGCCAAACCATATTAGCCCAGAAAGCTGATATGATTTTTAGATTGCTTTAGTATAAATTAGAACACAAAGTCCTGTGAAATCCTTATTCTCCTTAGGGTATCAGTACTCCTACTTTCTTTGTTACCACTTTCTTATGTTAAGAGGAGTAATGAATTTCAGAATGGGGGAGTGAGAAGGTGTGGTTGATAGAGACTACCTTTTCTATTAGAGACTGAGCTATGCCCCCCACTTTTTTAGACTGGATATGTAAATTACCAGCTGAATGTTTCAGTAATTGGACTTGGAGAAACTCTTCTTGATCTCCTCCCAGCAGGGTTAAGTGCAGCCTCTGCTGCGCTCTCTACCTGCTTTGTGGGAACCAGGCCTAGCCCTTCTCTTTCTGCGGTAATGGAGGCCCCATGATCTGTCAGCATCATGGGACAGGAAGTGGGGCCTTCATCTCATTCTCAAGAGGAGAACAGAGTCAAGAACACAGTAGGTGCTTTATAAATCTTTGTTAAATTAATTAACTGCCACTTCCCAAACCACTGTTAAAACAAAATTGCTTTATTTTCTGTAATGCATTGCATAGTTTTCTTCTCTTTCTTAAATGTGCAAAACCCAGTGCTAATTCTATATGCCTGCTTTTGAGAATCTATATGCCTGCTTTTGAGAAATACAATGTATTTAGCTGTAATTATTATTTAAAATTGAAAATAAAAAGAATTTGTAATAGCATCATCAATTTTTAGTTAAGGGAAATAATGAATGTGATGCCTAATAACCCGTTATGCCACACAGGAGCACAGATAATTATTTCTCCTCTTGTTGAGGAACTGGGATGTAAGCATTTAAAGTATCTTCTTTATATGCATTTTGATTTCCTATTGAACAAAAAAATATAAACAGGAAGGACTTCATTCTTTTTTTCCAGTGAGATCACAGAGATAAACCAAGTTAGAGCAACTCTCTTGAATAGCTAATAGCTGTCGCCTGGGGAAGGAGAAAATTATTTTCTGCCTTTCATGTTGATGTATATAGAACATGTGTTCTGAGTAGCTCCTATTTTCACTGCCTCTTTTTCCAGTTGAGGTGCAACATAAACTATTTTAATTAATATTGTGTCACCAAAAGGGGTTGAAATAGCCAATTGAATTCTGCCAAGATAGAGTCTTTTGATGAAAACATATCTTTATTGATTGTGGATGAAGAAAATCATTCTTAAAATGAAATCCAGAGAAAAATCATATCCCTCAGAGAAAATTTCTGAGTGGCAGGCTGAGATTAACATCATAAAATTGAATTTGTGCTGCAAGCCTTTGATGTAATCAGCAGCTGGGAGATGGTGTTGCCCTTGCCGTGCTCTCTCTGATTGTGGTGAATTATTGTGTGGAATGAAATAAGTGTTTCTTGTGTCCCTCCTCCAAGAAATACAAACAAGGTATTACCAGGTAGTTTCTTGCTAGTTAAAATGGGTTGGATCGATTCCAGGCCTCTCAGGCTCTTATACACCCATGAACTATAGGTGTTGGATATTTATTTATGCCCTAGGGACAGAATTTCTTTATATCACTGGACAGTGACTTCTTTGGTCAGTAGAAATCAAGCAGAGAAGAGGGATCCCCTTTGCCACGGATTTTTTTTTTCTTAGAATAAGCAGAGGCCAGGATGTTTTAGAAAGTGCCATAGTGCCACATATTGCCTGGTTTTTGTTGGCCTGTAGGTTCAGGCAACCCCTTTCGTGTCTCCCTCTGCTACCTCTTATGTCATAAACTGCATTGCAGTCACCCCAATGTGGAAATCTCACATTGTGTATTATGAGTCTTTTTCCATGACACTAGTGTTACGATGAGCTTTTTAGTGTTTTTGTATTAAGTTCTGATGCTTTGAAAACATTCTGGCCCATGCATACACTTCCACGTATATAATGAATAGGTTTTATAGATTCAGACTCTTAGACTAAACAGTCTTTAGTCTAAGAGTGATTTGGCGTCCTAATCACCCCTGTGGTTGAATTTAAGTTGTGTTTGTTTTGTTTTGTTTTGTTTCATTTTCTTTAAAGAAATAGGTGGACTGGCTTGTCTGTATGGAACTGTAAACAGATGATGATGTCATCATTATGAATTCTCACTTTCAAGGCCTTTAAGAAGTGGTATGGGCTTTGAGGTCATACAAATCTAGGGATGTAATCCCTAGGGATGTAGTCGTAGCCAGGGGATTTAGATTTACCGAGCCTTCTTTTCCTAATAACAGTAATGGTAGGTGTGTGGATTACTTGAGAAAATGCATAGGAAAGCCACCAGCACAAGGTCTGGAACACAGTTGGCATTCAGTAAACACTTGCTGATTTGAGTATACAACACTGTGCCTTAACACTGAGAAAAGAGGCAAGGGTAGTGAAGACGGAAGGTGGGATGTGTTTAGGAATAAGGGAAAATAGGAAGAGCCAGGACTAGAGAAAATTTTGAATAATCAAGTGGTGAGATAGGGACTATGAAACAGAGGTGGGGCTTATCTTGGCTCATGACAGAAAATCCACAAAGATGTTCACAAAGGCTACAAAGGCTATGGTTCCTTCAGATTATAAGCCTCAAATCCTGTACTTCCTCTACCACTTTTTCCAAACCACCTTGGGATTCTGCATTCATAGCCTTGCTGATGAAAGTCTGTTTTGGCCTAGCTTCTGCTAGAATCCTTTAGTGCAAAAGGTGAGTTTAAAGTCTTCCCTGGCAGGTATTCCTGATTGGTAGGACAGAGTCAGAAAACACTAGAATCGTGGGCATTAGGGAGGCTTCTCCAAATAGGCCTTGTCCATATAGGCCTGTATTTCTGCCTATGGGAGTGCCTGCCATTTGCTTATTCTAGGAGGAAAAATGGATTGTTATAATTACAGTGGACTGACTTCCAATGTCAACTTGTGCTGAAACTGAAAGAAGGGAAGTAGATGTCAGGGCCAAGGAAGAAGATAACTAGTCCTTGGAAGAACACAGGATTTTTACACGAGAAGCCAAAGTGTAAGGGGTGACCCGTTGACAACCATGAGAATGAAACTTGGTTTGCTGTTGTGCCTCAGAAATGCTTCTACCAACCTACTTTACGTTGATTCTTTACATACTTAGGATTTGACTTACAGGTTGTGAATTCCTAGAGGGCAGGAACTTGTGTTTTTTCATCTTTCATTTAGTAGGGCTTTACTAGATACTAATTATTGAATTAATAAATGAATATATTCTTTTCTCAAGGAGCCGATAATGTAGATGGAAAGGAGATTTATTACACAAAGAGGTAGAGAATAGATTTTGGTATATGACCAATTGTGTGATTCAGACTAAAATTTAAATATATGTTTCAGGAATTGATACATGTGTTACTGAGATCTGCATTCTGACTCGAAAGAAACAAAGTCTGTCAAATGCTGTATTACTTTTCTAGGAATGTATAACAAAGTACCACCCACTGGGTGACTTACACAACAGAAATGTGTTGTCTCACAGTTCTGGAGGCTGGAGGTCTGAAATCACAGTGTCAGCAGGGTTGGTTCCTTCTGAGGGTGAGACGAAGGTTCTGTCCCATGTCTCACTTAGCTTCTCGTGGTTTGCTGTCAATCTTTGATGTTCCTTGGCCTGTAGAAGTCACCCCAACATCTGCCTTCACCTTTACCTGAATTTCTCTGTGTGTATGTCTGTCTGCACATTTCCTTGTTCTATATGACTACCAGTCAGATTGGATTAGGAGCTCACCCCAATCCAGTATTACCTCATCCTCACTTAATTAATTATAGCCACAATGAGCCCATGTCCAAATAAAGTCATACTTGGAGGTACTCCGAGTTAGGACTTCAACATATAAATTTTGGATAGGCTCAATTCAACTCAGATGAGAATGTGGCAGATTTTTGAAAAAATCAAATTGTTTTTGAAATTTAAATTATTTTACTTTGCCAATTTGATACTTTTGAAGTTTTATCTTTATCTCTCCTACTTAATTCACTTAATAGATGGGATCTACTGTAAGTTATGAATGATAGAATGAAGAATTATAAATGACAAGAATTTCATTTATCGTAATATTGTTTACTTAGCAGGATTTATATACAGATTTTGAGATTTGAAAAACCTTCTGATAATAGAGTCTAATATTTATCGAATGCTTACTAATTAATGATTTCCAAGGATTATTTACTCACATCAACCCTATTAGATTGATATTATTATTTATCCTCATTTTATTGATAAAAACCCAACACAGAGTTGTAAAATAACCTTCCCAAGGACATAGATTGGTAGAGTTGGCATTTGAATCCAGGCTCACTGACTGGAGGGCCTGACCCACCGGTACATGCTGTCTCCTTACTCATTACGGCTGGGTGCAATAGATAATTGATCCCCTTTCATGGATGACAAAATAAGCTCGTTGGGTCACAAAACCAGCAAATATATAAGATTTGTGATTTAAACTTAGGCGTTACAGACATATCTTGGAGATATTGTGGGTTCTATTGTAGTTTTGATTCCAAGCCTCTCTAATAAAGTGAATATTGCAGTAAAGCAAGTCACACAATTTATTTTGGATTCCCAGTGCATATCAAAGCCTATTAAGTATACGATAATATAATATCTAAAGTAACAATGTGCATACTGTGATTAAAAGTACTTTATTGCTAAAAAGTGCAAATGATCATCTGAGCCTTCTGCAAGTTGTACTTTTTGCTGGAGGAGGGTCTTGCCTCCATGTTGATGGCTGCTAATTGATTAGGGTGGTGGTTTGCTGGAGTTTGGGGGTGGTTCTGGCAATTTCTTAAAATATGACAATAATGAAGTTTGCTGCATTGATTGACTCTTCCTTTTGTGAAAGCTTTTTTTTTTTAAAGTAGTCTCACTATGTTGCCCAGGCTGGTCTCAAACTGCTGGCCTCAGGTGATCCTCACACCTCTCAGCCTCTCAAGTAGCTGGGATTACAGGCATATGTCACTGTGCTCAGACCTTTTGTGAAAGATTACTCTGTAGCATGTGATGCTGTCTGATAGCCTTTTACCCACAGCAGAACTTTTTCCAAAATTGGAGTCAATCCTTTTAAACCCTGCTACTTTACCAACTAAGTTTATGTAATATTCTGAATGTTTTGTTTTCATTTCAGCTATGTTCATAGCATCTTCACCAGGAGTAGATTCCATCTCAAGAAACCACTTTCTTTGATCATTCATAAGAAGCAGCTTCTCATCCATTTACATTTTATCAAGAGCTTGTAGCAATTCAGTCCCTCTTCAGACTACTTTTAATTCTAGTTCTCTTGCTGTTTCCACCACGTCTGCAGTTACTTCCTCCACTGGAATTTTGAATCTCTCCAAGTCATCTATGAGGGTTGGAATCAACTTCTTCTCAACTCCTGTTAATGTTGATATTTTGACCTCCTGCTATGAATCACAAATGTTCTCAAGCCACCTAAAGTGGTGAACCTTTTCCAGAAAGTTTTCCATTGACTTTGTCCAGGTATATCAGAGGAATCTCTACCTATGGCAGCTGTAGCCTTATAAAATGTATAGCTTAAATAGTAAGAGTTGAAAGTCAAAATTACTGTTTGGTCCATGGGCTGTAGAATGGATATTATGTCAGCAAGCATGAAAACAGCATTAATCTCTTGTGTGTCTCAGAGCTCTTGGTTGACTCGGTGTATTGTCAATGAACAGTATTGTTTTGAAAGGATTTTTTTTTTTTTCTGAGCAGTATATCTCAACAATAAGCATAAAATACTCAGTAAACTATTCTGTAAATAGATGTTTTGTCATCCAGGCTTTCTGGTTCCATATACAGAGCACAGGCATTATTCTTAAGGGCCCTAGAATTGTTAGAATGATAAATGAGCATTGGCCTCAACTTAAAGTCACCAGCTGCATTAGCCCCTAACAAGACAGTCAGCTTGTCCTTTGAAGCTTTGAAGCCAGGCATTGACTTCTCCATTCTAGCTAGCAAAGTCCTAGATGGCATCTTCTTCCAATAAAAAGGTGTTTCATCTACATTGAAAATCTGTTGTTTAGTATAGCCACCTTCATTAATTATCTGAGTTTAGAGCTTCTAGATAACTTTCTGTAGCTTCTCCATCAGCACTTGCTGCTTCATCTTGCACTTTCATGTTATGGAGGAGGCTTCTTTCCTTCAATCTCATGAACTCAGCTAGCTTCCAGCTTTTCCACTGCAGCTTCCTCACTTCTTTTAACCTTCATAAAATTGAGGAGAGTTAGAGTGCTGCTCCAGATTAGTGTTTGACTTAAGGGAATGTTGTGGATGGTTTGATCATCTTTCCTGGTCATTAAAACTTTCTCCATATCTCGGTCTCTGATCATTCATGTATTCACTGTAGTAGCACTTTCAGTTTCCATGGAGAACTTTTCCTTTGCATTCATAATTTAGCTAATGGTTTGGTGCAAAAGGCCTAGCTTTAGACCTGTCTTGACTTTCAACATGTCTTCCTCACTAAACTTAATCATTTTTGGCTTTGATTTAAAGTGAGAAAAGTGCAACTCTTCCTTTCACTTGAACACTTAGAGGCCATTATAGGATTATTAATTGACCTAATTTTAATAGTGTTTTGTTTCAGGGAACAGAGAAGACTGAGGAGAGGGAGAGAGGAGATAGGGGAATGGCCAGTTGGTGGAACAGTCAGAACAAAAACTTAATTTACCAATTAAGTTTGCCATCTTATATGGACATAATTTATGGCACCCCAAAACAATTACAGTAGTGATATTTACAATCACAGACCACCACAACAGATACAATAAAAATGACAAAGTTTGAAATATTATGAGAATTACCAAAATGTGATACGGAGACATGAAGTGAGCACATACTGTTGGAAAAAATGGTGCCTATAGATTTGCTCAAGGCAGGGTTGCCACAAACCTTGAATTTGTAAAAAAACACAATTATCTGAGAAGTACAATAAAATGAAGTTTTATTCCCTCCCCTGGGGGAAATCCTTCCCAATTTTGGCTTCGAGCTCTAATTGTGCTCCCTCCCTGGACACTCTTGCATTTACATTAACATAGTACCTATCACACTATGGGATGATTCAGGGCAGGCCTGTCTCCTTAGACACCAGTAAGCTCCTTGAGGTCTGTGACTTTCTTTGTCTTTCTTGTCCACATCCCTAGAATCCTTGCACAGTCTCTGACATGTGGCAGATAATAAATATTTTTAAACTAAATATATGTAAACAAAGGAAAAGGGACCAAAGAAGAGAAATCAGTTGAAGACAAAATAAATATTAATAAAGGAAGTAATTGAGTTGATAGAAGACGAAATCTGGAATAAAGGTAAAAATGTTATCAGAGGAGACTAGTATGGATATCTCAGAAGAAAATAATCTTAAAAATAAGAAAAAGTGATGGAATGTTGAAGTAATGAGGAAGCTCATGTATGAGAGACTTGATTTTCTTGGTTAATTGAAAGAAAGGATCATCAACTAAGAGTGCTGGGATATGAGGAATTACCTCAGTTAGGGTGGAGTTTTGAAAGGTAGAGGAAAGGATTTGACTATGACAGAGGATTAAAGCCGCGTTTCCCAATGTGATTTTAGGTAGTACCAAGTAACATAAATACCAAGTATTTATGTTAATAGACAAGTATTTCTTTTAATGTGTATTTTAAAAATATAACCTGTACATTAAACCTCATGATTTTATGGACACTTATGATTAAGATGATTCCAAAACAAATAGACTTATATAGCTTAATTTCTTCTTACCTAAGTTTAATTAATACTTAAGGCAAGTTAATTTAAAGAGAGATATTAGGCAAACAGTTTTCCAGATTGTTTTTGGATATGGGAAGGAAAAACATGACTCAAGAGACCAGAAATAGGTTTGCAGAATTTATACACACACAAAACAATTGTTTTGTCTAGTAGCATGAATACTTAGTTAAAATTAATCAGAAGATGACTCCATGGTAAATATTTTGAGGGCAAGGATGGTGTTTTTCTGTTCTTTGTGTTCTCTGCAGCCCAACCCACCACCTGGCTATATTTAGTTCTCAATACATATTTGTTGAATTTACTTAAGAATGGTCTAGGACAATGGTATTTTTTGTTTATGTTAGCCACATCTAAGTAAAAAAAAAAAGATTTTCACTGTAAATAGAGGGTTAAATGTGGTATAAGCTAAATACATATCCACTTCTTAAAGCCTGAACTTTGAGCTTTAGACAAGGGGATTGTAGTTTCTTCAGTTTGTTTGTTCACTAATTGAATATAAATAAAAGTGAGGTTACTACCCAGAAAGAATTGAGTTGTTCTCTCATACTTCTCTTACCACATCTAATGCTCATCTCCTTGACAATGACTAGAATTAGACACCCTTGGCCTTTCTTTGAATGTGTCAGCTCTGTTGCACTACAGCTTGTTGAGCGAGGAGGTGAAGTTTGAAGGCAATACTCTGTGAAAATCTTTGACTCACAAGTCTGGAAGAGCTGTGAGCTGTGATGGAAACCTCATCCATGTAATGAAAGAGATGTGATTTCTTGGCTGTTTTGCTTTATACGTGTTCCAGGTCATGAGTGTTTGGAATTCAGAGATTAATTTGCACATCTGTTTAATTCCTCCTTTGATCTCTGGGCTGTTTCAGCTTTGACTTTACCTGCTAAGATATTCTCTATCTAAAACACATTATTTTCTAGAGTTTACTAAGTAGCAGTTAATTACTCAGTAACAACATTTTTGGAGGAGCTTGATGTTGGTTAGGGGTTAATTCCGAAATAGTCATGTTCCAGTGGGTTGACCAGACAGAATGTTATGTGTTATTTAAATATGCCTTGGACACTCTTTGACCTCATAAAATTTATTTTTTTACCTTTTCTAAGGAGTGATCTAATTACAATCTGTTGATAAAATAATAACTTTGGCTTCAGGAGCATTTTCAAATAGATTTTTGGTGGACAGGGCTTCTGCTGACCCATGCCAGCTTGGACTGGTATGTTCTCATGGACTGAAGTCAGGCCCTATGGACTGCAGAGGCTGCTTGGTTCATAGTCTTCTATGGTTAAAGTAGATCTCATTCTGGCCTACCAGAACACCCAGTTACTTTCTCCAGCTTTCCTCAGTTTCCTTGAGTTCTTTGTTCCTTCCTAAAGCTCAACTTTGCCCTTTCCCAAACTGTTTCCACTTACTAGCTAGCTGTGTGACACTGGCCAAGCCACTTTACTCTGCTCTCCAATCTATCCATTTGTTTCATCAAGTTTATTAGGGTAAATTTATAATACATTTAATAAACTGCATACTTTTAAATTGCACAATTCCAAATTGAGTGTACAGTTTTCACACCAAAGCTCTTTTTATCTCCACCTAAACTCAAACTTTTAAAAGCAAAACTCCCTCCTGGGATAAAGATGACCAAGGTATGTTTTCTGGAAAAAACAAATCTTTAAGTAATTCATCTTTGCCCCTCACAGTACCTATGAGTTTTGAAGAAAGTAGGTGGGATTCTTCTCCACTTAAGAGATGGGATTCACAGAGGTCACATAACTATAAGTGGCAGATCTGAGATTCAAACCCAGGCCTATTTTATCTCAAAGCTCGTATTATTCACTGCTGTACTAGATTTACTTTCCTCTTAGTGTTTATTCTGGTTAGGATGTTATTGTCAAAATTCATGCATTGTAACCAGGAACTTTATCCTTTGTGTTTCTAGTGGGCTGTCCTCAGTCAAGGGGTTTGAGATTTGTCTATGTTTGTGAGGTTGGTAAAGCAGACTCAGTGTCTGGGTGTGTCCCTGAAGACAGCTATTTATGACAAGGTAAACAATTCCAGTGTCCAGTAGACACCACCCACAAAACCACATTTGCATCATACTCATTATTCTGCTACCCTCAGACAAGTCAGAAAGATAAAAACAAATTGTTACGGGGAAGAAGATGAAGGTGGGCTGGAGGATGGGAGCTGTAATGGCATGTTGTCCTTCCTTGTTCTTGCCAGGTATTGTATTTATGGAGAGAGGATCAGGAAGAGTCAGTTCAGCTTTTAAAGGCAATGAAGGCCATGTTGGAGCCTGAATGAATAAGAGGTTTATTGCTCTTGTTTTGCTTGATTTTTTTCTTTTTTAGAACAACCAAAATAACAAAGGAATTTCACATCGCAAATCCCTAAGAATTTCTGATGGGCAAGACAGGGGCATCTTTGCAATCGTGTGCAAGGAGCAAGTTCTGGATGGGTGTTAGTAGACCTGGTTCAGTTTCTGTCTCGGCCACTCATTTCTTTGGTTACTTTGGCCAAGTAACCAACTTCCCTGGGCCTTCATTTACTCATCTGTAGAAGGAAAGAGTGGTAATTGTGATCTACAAGGCTCCTTTTTGTCTTCAGCTTAGAGATACCAGAGACCCTACTATGCCTACAGGTCCCAGTTATATTTGAATTTGAGATGAAAAATACATATTTTCTATAAGCATGTCTCATACAATAAACAATAATTTTTAGTGTAACCATGTCCCAAATATTACATAGTGTATACTATACAAAACTTATTTGTTGTTCATCTGAAATTCAAATTTTACTAGGCATTTTGTATCTTTATTTGCTAAATCTGGCAATCCTAATTTGGCTTGGAGTCATTGATTTAAAGATCATCATAGAGTTTAGAAGTAATAATAACAAATTGTATATTTTCATGGCCAAATATTCCAGCATATAGCCACAGTATTTTCAAGAAAAGAAATTGTAGTGTCAATACTGTAAAAGTAAAGGAAGGAAATCTCACACTCTCAAAGGTATTGCTAGAAAGTGATAGTCAAAATCTCTATCCACAGTACAAAATTATAGTGATTCATTGCCTCATCCAGTCGATTCATTCCATATACTGAGTGCTGATTATGAACAAGGAATAATGATAAAAGTTATCTACACAGAATCACCTATACCCCCATCAGTTCTCCAAGGTAATTATTTTTTTTCCATTTTATAGATAAGAAAACCGAGGCTCCAAGAATATTTGCAAGTTACTAAGGTGTGGGAAAGGAAGGCAAAACTTTATCTGACTCATTCTATTAATATTTTCTTGCCCTTTTTTTTTTTTTACAATAAAGTAGAGTTTGAATTAAAATAATACAAACAGTGGCATGCTGGATACAACCTAATGATGAACCCAGAATCAGAAACTTTATATTTCTGTGTATTTTGGTAGAACACGAAGAGAGGAACTGGGGTGGTTACGTTCCCCAGAATATACTTCTTCCAGAGCAGGACTATGCTTTGGTCCTAGGAAGGTCACACCACCTTTCCTCCACTTCCTCATCAGCAGAATAAGAGTTCAGCTTTACATTCTTCACATCTCTTCCAATTTCTAGTGAACTCTTGCTTCAGTATCCAGGTCAAACACATCATATAAGAAATATTACTGAATGTCACCTATGTGTTAGGCAGTGTGCCAGGGACTAGGGATCAAACAATGAAAAGACATACCCACCTTTTTCCAGCTGTAATGTACAGTTTTGCAGTGTCCCCACGCTGGTGATTTGAGAGGCCCTATGGTTTAGGAGGTGATTAGGAAGTTAATGTTGCTAGAGTAGGTAGCCTATTGCTATTTCTATTTCAAAATATATTATTTAAAGAAATTTTCACTTTAAAGCAGAACAGTTTGGGAGCTGGCAGGTCATCCTGTAAGTGCGCAACAGTCAGTGGCTATCAGAAGGACTGCATTACTGGGAGGTTTATTTCTTAGACGTGGATATAGTTTTGTGAGCTCTATAATGGTTTGAGCCCTCTACAGCTTTAAATTATTTATATTTCTAGACAAGATTTATGTAATTCATTGCTTCTCATCCTTCTTCATATCAAAGCATAAACATAGAAAATGATTATTTTCGTATACACCAGGTTGAAAGTTTCAGTTCCTCTCACCCCTATAAACTCTTCATAGCTCATTATGTACGATGGCATGCTGATGGGAGGCCCTGATTTAGCTGATTTGTATCACAATAGAGTGTTGGTTATAGAAAGGAGCACAGGGAACTCCGTTACTAAAATCCTGTGTCAGTGAGAATGAAAACAGAAACGTTACTGCAGATTTACTACAAGAAGGTATTCCTTTGATCTGAAGAGAAGATTCATTTGATAAAGTTTTTTTTTTTTTTTTTTTTTTTTTTTTGAGACGAGTCTCGCTGTGTCGCCCAGGCCGGGCTGCAGTGGCGCGATCTCGGCTCACTGCAAGCTCCGCCTCCTGGGTTCACGCCATTCTCCTGCCTCAGCCTCCCAAGTAGCTGGGACTACAGGCGCCCGCCGCCACACCCGGCTGTTTTTGTATTTTTAGTAGAGATGGGGTTTCACCGTGTTAGCCAGGATGGTCCTGATCTCCTGACCTTGTGATCCACCCATCTCGGCCTCCCAAAGTGCTGGGATTACAGGCGTGAGCCACTGCGCCTGGCCTGATAAAGATTTTTATGTGGAATATCAAGCTATCACTAGTACTTTAAAAATCAATATTAAAACCGGAAATCCTAATGATTTGGAACATTGCATATGGCTTTTTCTAGAAAGTAAAAATATTCACGAACTTCCTATATTTTGAATGGCTAAAAATCATTTGCAAGTAACGATTTGAAACATCTCTTATTTAGAAACAAATGTGGAAATTATAAACATGAACAGTTTTACTTTATTAACTATAAAAGGTAGGAAGTTCCAAAATATATCACAAATGCTGTTTTGGTCTTATTTGATATATACCTAAATTTCAATCTATATTAAATATGTAATACTAAAATAACATGTTTAAATTTAATATTATGCTTTTATTTCATAATTATGTATAAATTGCAGTGATCTATATATGTAATTAAACTATAAAATCAGCTTTTTAACACTTTCATAATTATTACACCTAAAATAAATTTTTTCTTAAAATTATTTTTGTCATTATGCCACCAAGAAATGACAAAATTGTATACATATATAATGTGAAAATGGTAGGATATACGTAAATGCAACTACATAACTAGCAAGTAATTCATTTACATTGTTTTTTACCTACTGGCTGTGAGCTTCCTGAAGCCCATTCATCCTTTCATCCTGAGAATCCAGTGTGGTATCTGAGTAGGCTGCAGTCAAGAATTTGTGTAGGAATTATTTGAGAGTTACTTAAGAGAAGTTTTATGTCTGTATGTTTGGTTGTTTATATAATTATTTCCATAGCTGTATTGATTATATGATAAAATGTTGATTACATTGCTTATATGTTACAAAATGCAATATCAAAATATACTTAGTACTAAGATGTACTAAGTACATTTATTTACTGTTTGTATTTACCAAGTATTTACGTACAAAGTGTAATGTACTGCAGTGTTGTAGTTTGTCCTGTGACTAGAGATCCCCATGAGAGAAATTCATTTGACCTCTATAATATATAGGCTCTAACTTTATCCCTATCTGTGGCTATGATGCCTATTTTTTTTCTTAGACAAAAGGCCAAGAAGTAATGCTATATTTCTTTCTCAGTGTTCACTTATTTTCTCCAGTGAAAGTATTTATTTTGAATTGCCTTTAAATAGATCAGATTTAAAAATTATCCTACAAAATCCTACCAGCTTGCTTTAGACACACAAAATATCATTCAGGTACTCAAATTTGGTATACAATAATCATAAATTTAGGGCTATGATAGAGGTTTGTAATCTTTTTCCAAAGACTTCTTTAAAACTTGTCTAGACACATAATTATTTGAAGCACAACAGGTGTACTTCTGTCAGGAACATAACTTTCTCCTCCGCACCACAGAGATTCTATAGAGAATTTTTAATAAAATGGTTTTTTCCTTTGAGGTTTATTTTCACTTAGAGATTCCTAGGGAATTATTAGGGATATCAGAAGACATGGATTTACTTTCTATCCTATTGATAGCAAGGCACTACGTTTCTGGGGTTACTTTTTAAATTTTGCTGGGGAAAGATAAAGAGTCTGAAGAAAGTGACTTCTGATATGTGCAAGCTTTTAATCAGTTCTTTCTCCTCACTGTACAATTCATTTGGTCTTTCTCAGAATCTCAGAATTAGAAGTGATTGTAAGAATTATCTAGATCAAGCCAGATGCAGTGGCTCATGCCTGTAACCCCAGCACTTTGGGAGGCCAAGGCTGGCAGATCATTTGAGGTCAGGAGTTTGAGACCATCCTGGCCAACATGGTGAAACCCGATCTGTACTAAAAATACAAAAGTTAGCTAGGTGTGGTGGCAGGTGCCTGTAGTCCCAGCTACTCGGGAGGCTGAGACAGGAGAATCGCTTGAACTTGGGAGGCAGAGTTTGCAGTGAGCAGAGATCGTGCCACCACTCCAGCGTGAGTGACAGAGCAAGACTCGTAATCCAAAAAAAAAAAATCTGGATCACATTTCTCATCATCAGCTTTCTTATAAGTGAGGGGGGCATTACATTAATGATCCAAGGCCACTTGCTCTAAATCCTATGGGAGTTTATGAGTAAAATATGCAAGGTAATATAATGATAGCATAATATGTATATTTATGTCCATATGCTTTTGTTTACATCATTGTATTTGTTCCTCATAAGAATAGTGAAATGTAGGCAGCTCAGGTGATAGTAAGCTAATTTTACTAATTACGGTATTTACAACGTGGTAATAACAGTTATAAATGGTAAAAGCAGCCCTGGAAGTACGTCTCTGAATTTCAAGTATGTTGCACTACACATAGCAAATCTGGATTGTTCAAGATCGATTCTAGGGATCTGATTTCTTGTGGCTTTGGCCTTGGTCCATTTTGTTTTCTAATTTGGTTGTGTTAGGAATCCTGTGGCTATAAAGGTTTTTAACCTGTGAAATGCTTTGATTTACTTTCACCTCTCTAAACTCCAAATTCCTTGTCTTTTAACAATACAATAACATTTGTAAATATTTGAATGGGGGGATGTTTTATCATACGTGAGTCTTTAGAACTATATCCTGTGAAACTGCTCTGGGCCCTGCGATTATAGCAATAGACAAATGAGACAGAAGTCTCTGCCCTCAGAAAATTTATGATCTACTGAAAGTGAAGTTGAAGTGAGTTTAATTTGAATAAGAATAAAGCAAAAGTGTTATGGTGAAAAAGTTTGACATATGGATTATCCAGAAGTATGAGAGCCAAAATAAAAATAATAGTAGTAAGTTATTAATATTACTCTCTGCTCCACATTGTGTGCATGATCTCATTTCATTCTCACAACAACCCTGTAAGGTATCTTTATTGTTCACATATTATAGATGAGGAAACTGAGGCTCAGAGGGACAAAATGGCTCAAATTTAAGTCTAGCCTGATTCAAGTTTACACTCTTAATCCACTCCCTCTCTTTTGGTATACAGAGCTTAAAAATAATGAAAAGAGGAATTTATTCAACCAATATTTATTTTGTCCCTATCTTCAAAGCACTGTTCTTCAGGCATTGTAGGGAATAGATGAGTGATTAAGAAATGATTCCCCATATTTCAGAAGGAATGTAGAAGGAGGAAGCATCAAAATTAGTTGAATCGTGGCTCACGCCTGTAATCCCAGCACTTTGGGAGGCGGAGGCGGGCGGATCACGAGGTCAGGAGATTGAGACCACGGTGAAACCCTGTTCTCTACTAAAAATACAAAAAATTAGCCGGGCGCGGTGGTGGGCGCCTGTTGTCCCAGCTACTCGGGAGGCTGAGGCAAGAGAATGGCGTGAACCCGGGAGGCGGAGCTTGCAGTGAGCTGAGATCGCGCCACTGCACTCCATCCTGGGCAACAGAGCGAGACTCCGTCTCAAAAAAAAAAAAAAATTAGTTGAATCAATTTTTTTCAGTAGGAAAGAATATTTTCTGCTATGGGATAGGCAATATGCTACGTAAGGACTGATCTCTATCCTTGGGGGAAGTGTATCACTTCATTAAGGGAGACATCAATGCAGAGCGGATAATTTTCAGGGAGATACAAAACCGGAATACAGGTGACCAGTTACTGGGTAGACAGTGTTGCAAAGATTCAAGTAAGAGAAGCTAATTTTCCAGAGCAATAGGAATATAAATACTGCACCTCAAGAGTTATTTATCCCTTAGTGTAATGTTAATCATTACAAATATATTAATTCCCTGGCAAATGTTCCTCGGAATTTCCTTCTCCTACTGTTCTACTCAGCAGGGTGGATGAATTTCTTTGACTAGTTTCCTAGGTAAAGTTTAAAAAATGACACAAGTCCTTGGACAAGAGCCAAAGTGCACATTGCCCGTAAAAAAATGCCCAGTTTCCTTTGGAGCAGTGTGACCCAGGAGCTTTCCCTTGTGTACCACTATTTAATTCTTGGCTAAGCACACGTTAGCCAAGCCAAGAATGAAGGTCAAATGATTTTTGTATGGTGATTTTCGTTGTCTCAATACTAAAAGCTGTGGTGAAAAGAGCAATACAAAGTCAGGAGCAGTATTTCTTAGGAGCAGAATGTTAAAACACGCCCATGTGTGTCCTTCTTACTACCTGCTTTGCAATCTTCACTTGTATCCAATTTATCTGGTATTCATGAGAGTAAGCTTTTCCCCAAAGGTGAATTTTCCTTGTCAATGAAACTTACTATCTATTTAACTCTTGTCTTAAAAATAGTTAAAACTGCTAGTTTCTTACTTCTCCCACTTCTTAGAGTATATTGGACACCTCAGCATCTTTTATTCAGACAGGTGGTTGCCATCAGAGGCAGTAATTGTCCGGGGCTTAGAGGACTGCGGAGCCCTCAGGAGTGATAGAGATGTAGACCAATTTGCTCTTACACTAAGGGTCCCAGGACTGCCAGATTCTGCGGCTTTAATGGCAGTTTTTGTGGGCTTTTTGATCTCCTTTCTCTTTGCTGATTCACTTTTTTTTGGTGCTTACTTCAGTTGAAAATCATTATGTTCCTGCTTTCTTCACTTCATTCTCCTGTCTCTCATCTGTTGATTTTAATATAAATGACCTGTTAAATGAGCTGTCATTTTGCTTTACTTAGGAGAATTTATGTAGGTTTGTCCTATGTGCTTTCATATATAAGAATGTATCTGTTAATTCCCCAAGATTACACCCAATATGAAGTTTTTGCTAAAATAAATGTGTGTGTGCATAATTTTACATATTTTATTCCATTTTAATGGTTACAAGTATTTGTGTTTCTATTATTCATTCAGATTTAATAATCTGTGTTTTCTGGCTGGGTACAGTGGCTCACGCCTGTAATCCCAGCACTTTGGGAGGCCATGGTGGGCAGATCACCTGAGGTCAGGAGTTCAAGACCAGCTTCGCCAACAAGGTGAAACGCCGTCACTACTAAAAATAAAAAAATTAGCTAGGCATGGTGGTGGGTGCCTGTAATCCCAGTACTCAGGAGGCTGAGGCAGGGGCAGGGGCAGGAGAATCGCTTGAACCCGGGAGTGGAGGTTGCAGTGAGCCGAGATCATGCCATTGCACTTCAGCCTGGGCGACAAGAACGAGACTCCATCTCAAAAAAAAAAAAAAAAAACAAAAAAAAGCCTTGTGATCTATATTTTCTCTAAAAATTATTTCACTTACCTTTCCAAATTTTTAACATTAAGTTAATAATATTCTCATTTAAGATATCTGAGTTTACTCATTTTCTCTGTATATTAATTTTGATGTTTTTAGGGCCTTCCTTATCAAACTTGCCATAGATTTCCTCATGTTATTTCTCTTTTCAAAACCTGGGTTTCATTTGTAGATTATTTCTTTTATGTTGTTGTTTTTATAATATATATGGTTTTGTCTGCATTGTTTCCTTTTGCATTCTTTGTATTTACCCTGCTCTTCTTTTATATAAGATTTTAATTTGGCTGTTATTTACTTATTAATTTGCTTTTTTCTTACTAATGTATTTATGTGTTTAAGGCTGTAATTTTTTTAATACAAAACCTACATTTGGCAAGTTTTATTATACAACGTTTTCATACTTTTGAGTCTTAACTACATCGAATTTATATTATGTTTTCTTGGTAGCCCAGGGATCATTTAGAACTTTTTTTAGTTTCCAAACATTCAGACAGGGAATATTTTAAACTTTTATGTTATGCATATGTTACGGGAGTGGGGAAAGAGGCAATTTCAGATTTTTATTGATTGCGGTCAGATAATGTTTCCTAAATGGTATTAATCCTTTTAGATGTTTTGGGACCTGTTTTGTGGTCCAGCAGGGTCAGAGTTTTATAAATGTTGTATGCATGGTCTCATTGAAATGTATTTTTATTTAATTCCTAGGTGCAGGCATCTATATATTTTTGTGGTGTTACTAATACAAATTATGTGGTTCAAGTATTTAATATCCTTAAATTTTTGTTGTCTGCTTGATCTATTTATTACTAATTGAAACATGTAAAATCTCTCTGTGTCATAGTTAATTTACCAACTTTTCTTAGTAATTATGCTATATTGTGTTTTATGTATTTTGAGACTCTGCTGTTGAGTATCTAGAGACTATTATCCTTTTCTGGTGAATGACTTATTTAATCATTATATAGTGACCACCCCCCTCCCCCAACAGTGGTTTTGCTTTAAAGCGCATTTTGTCCAGTATTACATCCGTTTTCTTTTATTACTATTTGCCTGGTACATTATTATTCACCTCTTTATTTTCAACCTTTCTACGTTAATATTTTAGGAATCTTTTGTAAGTAAGATATAGTAGGATATATTCTAATTGATAATTTTTGTCTTTTAACTAACAAGTTTAATCCATTTATTCATTCTGTTGCTAACATTATTTATTCCGATGCTCAAATTGTCCATGGTTTGGCCTGTGGGAGGTCCTTCAAGCAGACTTCTGTGTTCCTTTGATATATCCTCACTATTTGAGCACTTCCTTGTTTTAACAGCAATTTAGTCCAGTAGCATCTTGTGTTTCCCTGCTCCAGGCCTGGAATCAACCAGTTTCCCAATAAAACCGGATTCCTTTTTAGTATAGAGTAGTATTTAGAGATGCTATGTAAGCTCATTGCTATTGGAGTGTTGCTTCTCCCAAGACTCCAGCTAACAGAGATGGCAAGTCTGTGTGTGTGTGTGTGTGTGTGTGTGTGTGTGTGTGTGTGTGTTTTACATCTACCTTTGTTTTACACCAGTTCCTCTAATTCGACTCTAGTATCACAGGGATCATTCAAGTTTTTTCCTTTCCATATTTCTAACTCTTTTTTTCTAACGGTAAGAAATCTGATTCCTGTTATAAATAAGCAATATACTAATTATTTGCCATCAGTCTGTTACGTAACCAATTTCCTGTAAACGTGCTACGCTGTCCTCTGTGTGGATGCCCTCCTGATCATTTTCTGGCTTTAACACTTCTTGTGGACCTGTCCACTGCCTAATATGTGAATATCCTGCTTATCCCTGTATTCCTTTACTACATCTGATTACATTTTCAGGCAGCAACTTTTCTCATCCTACCACTGCTCTCAGGATGCTCAACACCCCTCAGTGTGCCTGCCTTCCTATCCTCCTTGGGCTTCAACACTTTGTGCCAGACCATCCTTGTAAATTGATGTCCTCCTCACCCTGCCCAAGCTCTGGCCCCTCACAGCAGGGCCACTTCCTTCACTGTCCTCACCCCTGTTAGGCTCATGACACTCCTTGTTGAGGAACCTCATTATGTGAGCTCCTTTCTCACTTGTTCCTGCTCCAATACCCAGTGCCAGACAGCCCTGTATACATTACTCCTCTTCACCCTGCTTGGAGGCTGCAACTTACATGCGGCTGCACCTCACATGCAGCTGCCCCCACATTTGGACACCTCACTCACCATCCCTGGGCTCTACTCCACTGTCTTCCTATCCTGATGCCCTCCTCATACTATTTGAACTCCCACACTCCACTCTTGCTCTGTTCTATTAATACTCCATGGCTTTAGGACTGAATTGGCAAAGAAGGGAAAGGGTTCTATCATTTTTGGAGCTTATATTAGATAAATATTGGGTCTTTTCACTTAGCATCTATATCTCTTAACATCTCTGATTTATCTTAATGTCTCTGAATTCTTTTTACTCAACATTTTCATTTTTTTTTAATGACTTCTTGCTGTATTCTGGGAAATTTCCTGAAAATTGTATTTAAGTTAATTATTCTCCCTTCACTTGGGTCTATTCTGATTTGTCCTTTTGAGATTTGTTATATTTTAACAATTATGTTTTATTTCTAGAAGTAATATTTGTTTCTTTTAAAAGTCTACCTTTTTTAGGTTTTTTCTTTGGGTTTTTAATTTCATCTTTTGTCTATTTATTGATTTATAATAATTTATTATATTTGTTCTTCTTTTGAAATATGTTTTAGATTGTTCACTTATTATTAGTTCCTGGGGTACTAATCTTTCTGTTTGCTAATGGTTTATCTTGAATGTTTTATAATTTTTTATTGTAAGATTATTTGCTACTGGGGCTAATTGTTTTACAGAAATCCCATTCACTCTTGATAGTGAGAGTGTCTTTCAGAATGACTTAAGTAAAACATTAAACAACTTTATTGAAGTATAATTGACACATAATATTTGTGTGTATACATAAATGCATTTAAAGTATAAATTTGATTAAGTTTTGACATATGTATACCCTCATGAAACCATTACCATAATTAAAATAATGAACTTATCTACCACCTTCAAAAGTTTTCTTACTCCCCATTGTAATGTCACTGTTCTCTGTTCTTTCTTTACCTGAGCAATCACTGACCTCTTTCTGCCAAACTGTTTTCCATTGTACATTCCCCCCCATCAGTGTATGAGTTCCAGTTGCTGTACCTTCTTCTTAATACTTGTCATGGTCTTTTTTTTTCCCCCTGTCTTGCTCTGTAGCCCAGGCTGGAGTGCAGTGGCACAATCTCAGCTCACTGCAACCTCCACCTCCTGGGTTCAAGTGATTTCCCCACCTCAGCCTCCCGAGGTAGGATTACCAGTGTGTGCCACCATCCCTGGCTAATTTTTGTATTTTTAGTAGAGAGGGAGTTTCACCATGTTGGTCAGGCTGGTCCCGAACTGCTGGGTTCAAGTGCTCCACCTACCTCGGCCTCCCAAAGTGCTGTGATTACAGGCCTGAGACACTGCGCCTAGCCATTAACACTTGTCATGGTCTTTTAAAAAAATTTAGATATTCAAATAGGTCTGTAGTGTTTCTGACAAGCCTCCCAATAGTATCATTGACCTGGAAACAATTTTTTATATATAATTATTATAAAAGTATTATACATAATTCCAGAATCCCCATGTGAAGAAATTCATTCCGGAATTATATATAATATTATTTTTTTTTTTTTTAGTCCCAACCCATTTGTACTTCAGGCTTGACAGATTTTTCTTGGGAGATTTGGAAATACTCTTTCTTATCTTCCTGGGGTAGTTTTTCTGTTCCTCTTTCATTGAGCAAGGCCACTTCTGAGAGTTTTGCTTCCTATCCTTACATAGGGATTAATATGCAAACTCCTAGCCAAAAAGCCACATACTAATTTAGTTCCAATACTTATTGTACTGCTTTTCTGGTTTCTCTTAGTTTTTCACTGCTTGGGATCTTCCAGACTTATTGATAAGCTTGGTCAGGAAGCAACAACTTAAAAATAGGTATAATGCATTTTTCTCTGTGTTTGAAGCAGAAGAAGGTCCGTGTTCTGGTTACAGTATTATTGAAATCAGAACTCTCTGGGTAGCTTTGTAGTATGAATAATATGTATAATCCTGGTATTCAGAATTGCAGTGCTCAGAACATTTCCTGTAGAAACTTTGGCTTCATGGTGTTTGGACATGGCAGTTAGAATAATGCAAGTGTATTATAGACTAGATAGACTAACATATTGACCTAAGAAGTGAAAATGGGGAACTAGATACTGAATTCCAGACAATGGAACTACAAGGAAAATTTGTGTTCATAGTGTCAGTGCACACCCATGTTTATGTATATATTTGTGTGTGTGTGTAGACATATGATTGAACATTAGAAATAACATGTATCATAAGTTTTAAAAATTTATATTGGTATTTACCCTTTTGGTGGTTTAGCAACAGAAATCCTGCAGGACAGAAGGTTTTCATTTTCTTGACTTTCTCAAAGCAATGTGGGAAGTAGGCTTGGCCCCTTTCTCCTCTCTTTTGGACATTTTTAATGGGATT
Source organism: Gorilla gorilla gorilla (assembly GCF_029281585.2). Classification (NCBI taxonomy): domain Eukaryota; kingdom Metazoa; phylum Chordata; class Mammalia; order Primates; family Hominidae; genus Gorilla; species Gorilla gorilla. The sequence goes on along the minus strand of NC_073240.2, from coordinate 54,500,567 downwards.
AAATATATAATGCTAAATTGTCTCCCAAAATTGTTTGTGTTTCAGGAAGGAATGACAATTTGGGGAGAATATTTAACTCAGTGTTTCACAAAATATAATGCACACATCACTGAGTGATACTTTGGGTGGTCATAGATAACATTTTTTGATACTTATGTATTCATTTTAACCCTTGTAACTAACATATGAATGTAGTAATTTCATAAAGATTATTGTTTAGGAAGTTACCAAACATAAAAATAGGTAAAATAAAAATTATTATTAAAAATAGAATATGGCAGAAATCATGACAGTCATACATGAATCTTGAAGACTAGGAAACACTGTTTTTATGGAAAAGACTTATTTTTTTAATAGCAAATTCACCAATTTCAGGTATTTATTACCTAGATGAGGTAACATTTCTAGGGAGAGAGAGTCTGCAAAGCTGGCTTCAAATTATACCATGTAGACAGCTCCATGCTTCTTGAGAGGCCCCGCAGGACTTTGCAGCAAGTTGGATGTAGCCCCAGGAAGAGCTGGGTGTGAAGTGAATAGACTATTCCTTTCTTTCTCTTCATCAATAATAAGGAATTCGAAGATAAGTCATTCTTGTTTGATGAATTAGCAGTGTGCATGGTAATTTCAGTTTCTGATGACTACTTTCTCTTCTAATTGATGGGGAAACACCCTTTTCCATAGCCCTGGGAGAACACATCATTGAAGTTTGGTCATCAGAAATCCACTTGTAATATTATCAGTTTCCTCAAATTTCAAAAAGATGACCATGTATGCTTCTTCCCTTCTTTGTATGTCAGGATTCGCCCAAAATGAGGACTTCCCTGCAGGCAGTCGCACTCTGGGGACAGAAGGCCCCTCCCCACAGCATCACTGCCATCATGATCACTGATGACCAGCGAACGATTGTGACTGGAAGTCAAGAGGGTCAGCTCTGTCTCTGGAATCTCTCACATGAACTAAAGGTTAGTGAAAGCTACTGATATTGAAACAGACACCACTCACAAAATACGGACAACTTGCATTTTCTATCTGCAATGACAGTGGACGGTTTGCATGATTGTTAAAAAGATGTTTATTAAAGTAATAAATTGATTTTACTTCTGAATTTTGAGAAAATAAAGTATTATGTGATTGATCAAGATCATATTTCAAAATTATATTATGAATATTGCTAATCTTAGCTACAGCTAAGTGTTATCATCCTTTAAGCTATGCTGAGTTTTACTATTTTATATCCTGAATTATATGTTTAAGTAACTGAACTACAGGCATGTAAGTATAATTTTAAAAATTATGGCTCATTAATCTAAACAAAGGGCACCCTTGAAAGCCACGATTAACTAAATGAGTAATATCTTAATTATGTGGGTGTTTCTGCTCATTTGGCCTTCTTGCTATTCTTTTAGTCTCTGCCTGCCTGTGATTTTTACAGATCACATCAAAATGCTCTAAATCCAATTTACTATTGTCGTCCTTCTATTTCAGAACCTGACCTCACCTAGGATTTGGCCCATTGATTAGCAATTAATTGTCCCTGTCTCAAGTCATAAACATTTAACATATCGGAATAGATATTTGCTTAACTCTAGCAGTCTCTAGACCCAATTTGAACAGTTAAACTAATGATGTAGTTAAAGTATACTGCCCTCATTAAGAAGCCTTTTAAAGATCAAAGACTATTTTTAGCCTTTAAAGTTTGTCACTTTAAAACCTAAATTAACAATTAATTGTAATTCTATTTTATAGTGTAATTAATTAACATCTCCCATCACTGAACAGTTCTACTACAGGACTGCCAAGAACTGCATTGCAGACCAGCTCAGCTCAATGTTAATGAACGTTCTTGAAGGAAGGATGGGTATTATTGCAACAGTTGTGCTTTAAAAATAGTGGCTCCCTTTGAAAATTAAAACATTAATTTTCTATTATAGTTTAAACTCAGACTTCTAAGTGACTAAAATATCTTACTTATTTTTAATGTTTAAGTGTATTATTTTCTGGCTAGAATAGTTGTGTAATAATATGTAGGTCACTATAAGCTTAAGAAATCTGGAATTATAGCATCTTCATATTTATAAAGGCATTGCTAATATTTATTCAACTTTTGTTTAGCATACATTTGTTGAGTGCTTGCTATAAGTTGTGTGGTATGGTGGGTACTCATTTGTAAATTCAAATGTGAATGATAAGACCTGGTGCTGGCTGCCCAGGAGGTTACAGTGCAGTACAGAAAAAAACTGGCTACTGTGGCACAGTTATGATATAAGGCACTCTAAGCAGGGAATGGTCTGCACTCCATATTCAGTGGAGAAGTTATGCCGTGCGTCTCTTAGGAGCAAGTCTTCTGCTTGGATTCAGAGTAGTGGTTCTTACAGGGAGCAATTTTCCTCCCAAGAGACATCTGTTACTATCTACAGACATTTTGGTTGTCACAATTGAAGGACAAGGTGGCATGTAGTGGGTGGAGCCAGAGATACTACAAAGGTCATATAGTGCACATGACAGCTCCTCACAATAAATAATTTTTCCATTCCAAATGCTCAGAGTGCTGATACAGAGAAATCCAGGGATAGAGATATGGGCTGGGAATAGGAATTAGATTGGTGAGAGTGGAAGAAGCAAAGTTATTCTACATTAAGGAGACTGCCTGTGCTTGGAGGAAAGGGAGGAGCTGTTTGTTGCCTTAACCTAGGTGTGAAAAAGGATCAAAGAGAGGTAAGGCCAGAGGGGAAGACAGGGGCCTAGGCCTGGAGAAGTTGAGATGACAAGTGAAGGAATTTATATTGAATTCTCGAGAACTATAGAGGAGATTTAAGTTGGGGACGGGATCAGCTTTGTGTTTTTCAAATTCACTGTGAGGACATTGTGCAAAAGTTAATTACACAAAGAAGTTATTGATTCGTATGAATGTGAGATACTCCATGTAAAGATTTTCCCGAACATTTTCTACGGCTAACCATAGAGCCAGACTGAATAAATAGCATCTCTTATTTTCCCATGAATCTTGCCCCCCACATTGCAACTAATCAACTATTAGTAGGGAAAACTCCAGACTGAAAAAAATCAAGGGCACTTTTCAGTTCTCAACAAATCCTCTTGTTATCCATAAAGTGGTCAAGTGAGTAGATTAATGGGTTAATACTTAGTGGTTTAATTTTATTTTTGTTTAAAAAATGTGTATATAAAGGAATAATTTGGGTAGGGGTAGAAAAAAAGGAGTCCTTGAGGACAGAAGAGACTGTAAAAAAGGATGTAACTACATGGGTGACTGAGTCACTGTAGGGCAGCATCTCAGGGAGAGGATGGTAGGAAGAAGAGAAGGAAGTCGGGCATGGGAAGTTGTAAAGTGAACAGGGAGCCATTTATTTTCTCTTCATACTAAGTTTGGAAAGTTCTTTCCCCCTCCAAAAGTATGTAGGTAAGAGAATACATCAGGTTCTGTGGTCTTAAACACTCGCTTGCCACCATGCAGAATGGAAAAACAAACCAGGGACACTTATTTACGCTTTCATTAGGCAAACTACACAGGTACTTTTTGTTCTAGGCACAGATCCCTCCTCCAGGTTTCTCGGAGTCCAGTACGGGAGACAGACTTGTAAATAGGAATTTGTAAGGCACTGAGATACTTTCCATCTCTATGAATTTGACTATTCTACATATCTCCTGTAAGTGGAATCATACAGTATTTGTCTGTGATTGGCTTATTTTATTTAGTATAATGTCTTCAAGGTTCATTCATGCTGGAGCATATGACAGTATTTCCTTTCTTCTTAAGTTTGAATAATATTCCACTGTATATATATACCACATTTTGTTTATCTGTTCATCTATGGATACATACATGGGTTGCTTCCACCTTTTGGCTATTGTGAATGATGCTGCTATACACATGGGTGCACACATAACTGTTTGTATCCTTGCTTTCAACTCTTTTGGGTACATACTGAGAAGTGGAATTGCTGGTTCATGTAGTAATTCTATTTTTGAAATTATTTTTAATTGACACATAATTTTGTACATATTTATGGAGTGTTAATTCTATTGTAAATTTTTTGAGGCACTCCTATGGTGGCTGCACACTTTGCATTCCCACCTGCAGTACACAGGGCAACCAATTTCCCTGTATCCTCACCAGTGCTAGTTACTTTTTTTTTTTTTTTGAAATAGCCATTCTAATGGGTGTTAAGTGGTATCCTGTTATGTTTTTGAATGGAAAGCCTTTCTGAGAGTGATGCTTGAGCTGAGTTCTAAAGAATGCACAGGAATTGAAGGTGAGTTTGTAGACACAGGGAATGACAAGTGTGTGTGAAAGACATGAGCGTTTTGCCTTAAGGGAACTGGTAAAAGTAGTTGAGTAGACCTGGAGCATACATGGTGAATTAGAGGTGACAGGCTCATCTGGAAAGGACAGGATGGGTCCAGCATGGAATCCCACAGGCTGAGGGGTTTATAAGTTTTGCTTTGTTTTTTTTTTCACTAGATAGAGCTAATAGCACATGATAATTAAAAGCAATGGTGATTTTAAGGGCTTTAGAGGATATTTTATGTGAGAAGATGACATAATACTATTCAATTGTATTTGGGTTTTAGAAGATCACTTGCTAGCAATGTGGAGGGCATGTTGGAGAAAGGGGGAGCTGACATCAGGGACAGGGACTATGGCTAGCAGACTTCTACTGTAATTTACTCAAGAAAGGTTTTGAGGATAAACCAAATGAATGGCAGTGAGGATGAAGAGGAGATGAAAACTGAAAAGACATTAAGAAGAGAGAATGGACAGAACTGAGAAACTGATTGGATGTAGGGTAAGGGAGCAGGAACAGCCAAGGATCTTTCCCAGATTTGGGGTTTGGGAGCTGGGTGGGACTGGTAGAATGATGGTATTATTCATTTGCATAAGGGATAAAGGGGATTGGAGAATAGGAATAGGGAAGGAAAAAAGGTGGTGTAAGTTCTGCACGTCTCAGAGTGCCCAAGTATTCAATAGGGGTTTGAAGATGTGCCTCAGTCTTTCCTTGACCATGTGCAGTGGGATGGCAGGGCACAGGGGAGCTAGAGAATAAGTGTCTCCCTGTCTTGGGCTTCTCACTGCATGCCTAGATTATACATGCTGCCTTTGAGTTCAAAGTCTGACTCCCATAGCCCTCTAGTTTCCCCAGGATTTTGTGAAGTCTACCAGTGAGGAGCTTCTCCAAATCCTGTGGCAGCAAATTCTTTACTTGGGTTTTCTGGCATTGATTGCTTGTTTTCTTAAAAGCATAGAGAAAGGTGTGGTGAATATCCTGTCAGATAGATTCCCTTAGTATTGCTATGTTCTGCTCTTCTGCCTGTCTAATACTCAGAAGGAAACACAATAAAATGAAGAAGAGCAATGTGTGGAGACAAAGAATGGAGATCTTAGTCAAGTGCCAGCCCTGATATTTACCAACTCTGTGATACTGGGCAAATGACTTATATTCTTTGAGCTTCAATTTCCTCACCTGTGAAATGGGGATTTAAACACTACTCTGTGATTGTGTTTTTGTCTGGAATACGGTAGATGTTCATTGATGTGGTTTGGCTCTGTCCCCATCCATGTTTCATCTTGAATTGTATCTCCCACAATTCCCACATGTTGTGGAAAAAACCCAAGGGTACATAATTGAATCATAAGCCTGGTCTTTCCCATGCTATTCTCGTGAAAGTGAGTTAGTCTCACAAGATCTGATCGTTTTAAAAAGGAGAGTTTCCCTGCCCAATATCTCTCTTTGCCTGCTGCCATCCAGGTAAGATGTGACTTGCTCCTCCTTGCCTTCCACCATGATTGGGAGGCCTGCCCAGCCATGTGGAACTGTAAGTCCATTAAACTTCTTTCTTTTATAAATTGCCCGGTCTCAGTTATGTCTTTATCAGCAGTGTGAAAACAGACTAATACATTCATCAAGTTGTGTGTTCTTTTCAGTCTCCCATTGTGCTGTTGGAAGTACCTGGAGGTGATGGTGGTGGTCAGGAGGAACCAATGCTTCATAAAAGTAGAGCTAATGGACAACAGGAAAGGTCTTGCGGATTTCATCATGACAATGACTAAGTGTGATTGTAGAATTTTTGAATTTTGTTATTCTTCACAGCAGTTCTACAATATGGTAAATGAGGAAATTTTAGTGAACTGTCACAGCTTATTCAAATATATGTGGGGATTTAGTAGTAGAATGAGGACTTCATATGAAAGACCATGATGTTCTGTTCTGATATTTTGTCCATGGTAGATTTTCTCTGGAGGAGGGAGTATCCTTGATGTTCCCTCATTGATTGCTTAATTTGGCTTTTAATAGACTGGAAAGGGATTAAATGCACAGGGATATGCACCCCTGAGTGTGATGACAGGGAAAGATAGTATGTTTTTCTCTGAGATGGAGCCTTCTGGACTTCTCAGGAAAAAGGTAGAGCGAACTTGAATTGTGCAGGATTCTAATCAACCACAAAACACTTCTTGTAGCACTAAAAAGTTAGTCTGACAACAGCTCTTTTAAGAAGGAAATATTTCTGATTATGATAGAAATGATACAAAGGCAGAGAACAATTATGTCATGAAATAATTTATCCTCATTAATATGGCTGAGTTACCATCTACATATGTTCGTATAGTTCAGAAAAAACATAATAGATATTAATTCATTTGGAAAATAGATTTTTATTACCCACAAGACATTTGCTAGCCATTCAAATTCAATTTTTGGTCTTTTTTTTAGACAGAGTCTCACTCTGTCACCCAGGCTGGAGTGCAGTGATGAGATCCACTACACCCAGCTAATTTTTGTATTTTTAATAGACATGGGGTTTCACTATGTTGGCTAGGCTTGTCTCGAATATCTGACCTCAAGTGATCCACCCGCCTCAGCCTCCCAAAGTGCTGGGGTTACAGGCATGAACCACTGACCGCGCCGGGGCGATGTTTGGTTTATTATTGACAACTCTTTCTCCATCTGAGGAGATCCTACATGTTTTCTGTTTTGTAATTTAATTTTCATCATCTTGTTTTACAAAATAATGAGGAATTTACTTCTTTCACACATGAGATAGTAGGGGAATTAGCCCTTAGTGTCATATTTTTAAAATTGTCATGTAGGAGGAAAGCACTGGGTGTTAGTTTTTTCTTGAGATGGGATCTCACTCTGTCACCCAGGCTGTAGTGCAGTGGCATGAGCTCAGCTTGCTGCAGCTTTGTCTGTTAGAGCTCAAGCGATTCTTCCACCCTAGCCTCCTGAGTAGCTGGGATCACAGATGTGCGCCACCATGCCCAGCTAATTTTTTAAAATTATTTGTAGAGATGAGGTCTCACTACGTTGCCCAGGCTGGTCTTGAATTTCTGGATTCAAGTGATCCTCTTGCCTCTGCCTGCCAAAGTGCTGGGATTATAAACATGAACCACCATGCTTGGCCAGCATCGATATTTTAAAGAATCATTTAGTTAAAATTTTGTTTTTAATGTAGGAAGGTTAATTTTAGTATTTCTGAGGCAGGAAGATAAATAAGATATTTTTTAAAAGTATTTCAATAGACTATTTTTGAAAGCAGTTTTAGGTTTAAAGCAAAACTGACTGGAAGGTACAGGGAGTTTCAGAAATACCTGATCAGCCCCGCCCCCCTCCCAACACACATGTACACACAGTCTCCCTCACCATTAACATCCCACACTAGAGCAGTGTGTGTATATATATATATATATATATATACACATACATATATATACACACGCATACATATATATATACACACACATACATATATATACACACACACATATATATATATATTACAACCAATTAACTTACATATCATCAAGCATTGGTTCACTCTTGGTATTGTACGTTTTATGGGATTTGACAAATGTATAATGACACGTATCTTTTTTTTTTTCTTGAGATGAACTCTCATTCTGTCACCCAGGCTGTAGTGCAGTGGTGCAATCTTGGCTCACTGCAACCTCCACCTCCCAGGTTCAAGCAAATCTACTGCCTCAGCCTCCCAAGTAGCTGGGATTAAGGCACATACTACCACTCCTGGCTAATTTTTATATTTTTAATAGATATGAGGTTCATCCTGTTAGCCAGGCTGGTGTATCCATTATTATAGCATCATACAGAATAGTTTCACTGCCTTAAAAATTCTCTGTGCCCCATCTATTTATCTCCTGCTCCCCACAAACCCCTGACAACCACTAATGTTTTTATTGTCTGCTAAGTTTTGCCTTTTCCACAATGTCGTATAGTTGGAATCATAAAACCTTTACAGATTGGCTTCTTTCATATGGTAATACACATCAGTGGTTTTTCTGTGTCTTTTCATGGCTTGATAGCTGATTTCTTTTTAGTGCTGAGTAATATTTCATTGTATATATGTACCATAATTTATCTGTTCACCACTTGAAGGATATCTTGGTTGCTATCACATTTTGGCAATTATGGATAAAGCTACTGTAAACATTTGTGTACAGATCTTTGTGTGGACACAGGTTTTCAAGTTATTTGGGTTAAATATCAATGAGCATGATTGCTGTGTTGTATGGTAAGAATATGTTTAGTTTTATATGAAACTACTGAACTCTTTTCCAAAGTGGCTGTCCTATTTTGCAGGCTCACTAGCAGTGAGTGAGAATTCCTGTTGCTCCACATCCCGGCCAGCATTTGATGTTGCCAATGTTCTGGATTTTGGCCATTTTAATAGGTGTGCTGTGGTTTTCATTGTTTTTTAATTTGCACTTCTCTTATGACATACGATATGGAGCATCTTTTTATATGTTCACTTGCCATCTGTATGTTTTCTTTGGTAAGGTGTCTGCTCAGATCTTTTGACTATATTTTAATCAGGTTTTTAACTTTCTTATTGTTGAATTTTAAGAGTTCTTTGTGTATTTTGGATAATAGTCCTTTATCAGGTATGACTTTTGAAAATATTTCTCTCAATCTGTGGCTTGTTTTCTTATTTTCTTCATCTTTTCTTATTTTTTATATAAATAAGATGTTTTAATTTTAGAAATTTTAGGTAATATAGATAATTTAGAAGTGAAATTTGATGCCTAAAATTTCCTCCATGGTAACTGGTCTGATATTTAGTCTATGACTAATGGAATTTTAGTCGTTTTTATATTAACTTTATCGAGCTGTAATTAACTAGTAAAATTATATAGGTTTAAGGTGTACAGAGTGATGATTTGATATATGAATACATTGTGAAATGATTACCACAAATGATATGTTTTGGCTCTGTGTCCCCACGCAAATCTCCTGTTGAATTGTAATCCCCACATGTTGTGGGAGGGACCCCGTGGGAGGTGATTGGATCATGGGGGTGATTTTCTCATGCTGTTCTTCTGATAGTGAGTGAGTTCTCGCGAGATCCTATGGTTTAAAAGTTTGTGGCACATCCCCCGTCACTCTCTGTCTCCTGCTCTGCCGTGATAAGATGTGCTTGCTTCTCCTTCACCTTCCACCGTGATTGTAAGTTTCCTGAGGCCTCCCAGTCATGCTTCCTGTTAAGCCTGTGGAACTGTGAGTCAGTTAAACCTCTTTTCTTCATGAATTACTTGGTCTCAGGTAGTTCTTTATCGCAGTGTGAGAATGGACTAATACAACAATCAAATTAATTAACACATCTATCACCTCACATAATCATTTTGTGTGTGTGTGGCAAGAACTCTTAAGACCTAGTCTCTCAGGAAATTTGAAGTATACCATATAGTATTAACTATAGTCACCATGTGTACATTAGATCCCAAAACTTATGTGTAATTCAGTGTTTGTACCCTTTGAGCAACATTACTTCATTCTTCCCTCACCCCCAGCCATTGGCAACCACTAATTCTGTTTCTGTGAGTTTGGCCTTTTAGGTTCTGCATAGAAGTGAGATCATATAGTATTTGTCTTTCTGTGTCTGGATTATTTTATTTAGCATAATATCCTCTATGTCCATCCATGTTGTCACAAACGGCAGGATTTCTTTCTTTTTTATTTATTTGGCTGTATACTATTCCATTGTGTATACAGTCGGCCCTTCATGTCCATGGCTTCTGCATCCATGGATTCAACCAACTGTGGATTGAAAACTTGGAAAAAGAAAAGAGGATTGCATCTGTACTAAACATGTACTGACTTTTTCCCTTGTCATTATTCCCTAAAAAAATAGTATAAAAGCAATTTACATAGCATTTATATTGCATTAAGTATTATAAGTAATCTAGAGCTGATTTAAAGGATATGAAAGATGTTCATAGGCTATATGCCAATACTTTTATATTGCAGACTTGAGCATCCTGGCATTTAGGTACTTATGTGGTGGGGCATGGGGTGTGGGGCAGCAGTGTCCTGGAACCAGTCCCCCATGGATAATGAGGGAAGACTGTATGTGACACATTTTATTTATCTCTGCATCCGTTAATGGACACTTAGATTGTTTCCATATTTTGGCTGCTGTGAATAATGCTACAATGAACATGGGGGTACAAATACCTCTCTGAGATACTGGTTTCATTCCCTTTGGGTATATACCTAGAAGTGGGAATCCTGAGCCATGTGTAAGTTCTATTTTTATTTTTATTGAGGAACCTCTATACTGTTTTTAAAAATAGCTGTACCAATTTACATTCCTATCACCATATAGGGTGTTATGGTGGTTTCAAAAAGGGTAATATTTTCTCTTGTATTATTTTGTGAAGTTATTTTGAATTCTGAACTCTGAACATTAATGTGCTACTGTTATTGAGGGGACATTTTGTTCAGTGGAAGCATCAACACAGACTTATTTGTATTCACAACCTAGCTGTTGTAAGACAGGCTGGCAGTCATGGAGGTTTCATGATGGACACCAAACCAAAACAAACAAAACCTGTCTACAGCACAATTCCTCTGCCTAGAAGTTTATTAGTCTGTGGATGTTGATATTACATGTATCAGTTTTCTTGAAACTTGTATACAACAAAAACAACAGAATTTCCTGATCAGAGTTATGAATACTATATTGTGGTGTTTTTATTCTTCAAACAGTTTACAATTATTTAAAAGCTCACTCTCATTATTTTCAGATTGCAGCGAAAGAACTCCTGTTTGGTCATTCAGCTTCAGTAACATGTTTGGCAAGAGCAAGGGACTTCTCTAAACAGCCCTACATTGTTAGTGCTGCTGAAAATGGGTAGGTATGGTATGTAAACTTTGTCCCCTTCTCCATTTCCTTCCCTTTTTAAAAACTACAATGGAATACAATTTTAGGGCTGAAGGAAACCTTTGTGATCAACATGTGCCTCTCACATATAGGAACATTTAGATCTAGAAAGTTTGAATAACTTGTGTGATGATCCCAAGGAATGTAATCAGTATTATGAACCCTCACTCAATACTCTTGTTGCTGGATTGGGACCAAGTTAAGCATCTCAACATGTGTATCAGAACTTGTAGCACTCTTACTGGGTGAGGGTCAATGACCAATGCCTAGTATTGTAGAATCAGCAATGAAAAAGTCTAGGTGTTTGTCTTTTCTCATGTGGTAACACACTTTGAGCTCTTAAGCAATCCCATCCAAGCTTTCATAGTTTTACAAAACAATTTAATAGTTACGGTCTTCATGTTGTACCCTTGTCTGATGCTACTATAAAAGTAACAGGCCGGGCACGGTGGCTTATGCCTGTAATCCCAGCACTTTCAGAGGCTGAGTCAGGCGGATCACCTGAGGTCAGGAGTTTGAGACCAGCCTGGCCGACGTGACGAAACCCTGACTCTATTAAAAATAGAAAAATTGGCCTGGGCATGGTGGTGCATGCCTGTAATCCCAGCTACTCGGGAGGCTGAGGAGGGAGAATTACTTGAACCCAGGAGGCAGAGGTTGCAGTGAGCTAAGATGGCGCCACTGCACTCCAGCCTAGGCGACAGTCTCAAAATAAATAAATAAATAAATAAATAAATAAATAAAAATAAAAAATAAAAATAAATAAATAAATAAATCTCACAGAGGAGAGGACTCAATTATCAGTAGAATGGTGGCAGAGAGATGGAAAAGGAACATAGCCAGTGATTTGGGTGCAGTTTCATGGGAGCAAAGCTTGCCCTCATGAAATAGGACTTACATGTAGGAAAAAGCTCCACTGATGGAAGAAATACTATGAACTAGGCTCCTGATGAGTTATTTGCCAAAATATACTCAGGAATGTCGTATCAATTCAATATGCATTTATGAATAAGGGATTGGGTTTCTAGTTGAAACAAGATAAGCCTCTCTTTTGTTTTTAATACAAAGAGAAATTATACGCTTCTGAATTCTGAAAACCAAAAGAATAGTGAGGAATCAAGGTCCAGCTTGTATAAACAGAATAGCTTAATATGCTGGCTAGTTGAACAGGTATCAAAGAGATACCTATTTTCATAGCTTATAGTAAATCATTAATTGTAATATTTAGAGGGATTGAACTTTGGATAAGTCTAAAGTGAAATGTCCTAATACATTCCTTTTTAACCTTTGCTTGTAGCTTTCATTCACCAGGGCTGCCACAAAGTCTGCTACACATGCTGAGATATTTATTCCCAATCTAGAGAATTTTGGGGATGGTGAATTTTTTTCTGGGGCTACATGAAAAAATTGAGAAATACATAATAGCCAACTGAGAAAAAGGTCTGAAAAGTTACTGAGTTTCAGCTTCAGGTCTTTGCCCATAGTGATCTAACTCCAAAAGAGAAACTAGGGGTTAATGGATATATTTCTGATGAAAGATCAATTCTGCTGTATGAGCCCTGTAAATATTGTTAAAGAGCCTGGGAGTCTAGTTTCAGTCTACCTAGCTGTCCTCCTTCACCAAGTTGATTTGAATTTTCTAGAACTTTGTGCTTTTGAGGTTTCTAAAACTTATGCTGTACCTATAAGATACTTTTTAGGTAGTACCTATGCTTCAGCTGCTGTGTTCTTTAGCAAGTCTTAACTTTATTCACTGGAAATTATTACTCCTACTAGGCTTGCCCCATTATTTTCCAAACAACAATGCATATTTAGATTTGAGAAGTCCCAGATATTGGCTATGGACTTAGCATTTTTGCCTTTATAGTGACTAGAGGGGACCCAGAGTTTCTTTATGGCTCAGTGTTTAATATTTTTCTCAAATTATTATTTTATTTGTAGGCATACATCCTCAGATTCAGCAATCACAGAAAATTCTAGGATAATGAAAATAAACCATTGGAGATCTGATGTTAAAACAACAGAATGCCAAAGAAAAAGAGAAGATCCTGTAGGTAGACAGTGAGAAAAAGCAGTTTATTTACCAAGGAGTGTTAATTAAGCAGAGAGCTGACTTCCCAACTGTAATGACAGCAGTGAAATCCCTTCAAAAAGTGGACAGAAAATATCTGTCAGCTTGGAATTGTATATCCAACAAAAACACTTTTGAAAAATTGGGGCAAAATAATAAACCTTCAGACAAACAAAAAATAAAGGTGCTCACTATACCAACAGACTCTCGATAAGTATAATAACACATTTCTAAATGATATTCTTTAGTAAGAAGAACAATGATTTCAGAAGGAAGATTTGAGATGGAAGAAGGAATATTGAACAAAACCCAGCCAAGCTGCAGAAACTTTATAAGACATAATGATATTTATATACACCCATTCACACATGCGTGATTCTGGTCAACAATAGCATATAATAATGTAGTAATAAGATCCCACACATTCTGGTGTTCTAGAGGTGGGTAAAGATGTTGATTAACTTTAGACCTTAAGCTGTATTTATATGTTTACATTTCAAGTATTGTTTAGTAGCTACAGAAACAATAGAAAAAAGAAATATAAAAGAAAGAGTATGTAACTTTTAATTAAAAAAATGTTTAATTCAAAGAAAACAATTTTTTTAAAAAAATGGGACAAATAGCACAAAATAAATTAGTAGAATAAATCTGAATAAAATAGTCATTCCAATTACGTATTATCATATGTATACTAATCAAAATAAGGTTGGTATGACTATATTATTTTTATATATATAGTTAATAAAATTTTAAGGCAAAAAGCCTTGGCCCCAATAGAAAGGTTTATAACTTATTAATAAAAGTTTAGTTACTGGCAAGAGATGAGCCCAGAGAAGTAGGGCACCAGGACCTGGAAGCCACTAGGTGAGTGCTTCTCAATCCTGAGCATGCACCAGAATCACCTGCAGAGTTTGTTTAGTTAGAGATTTCTGGGCCCCACTACCGAAAATACGGATGTAGTAGGTCTGGGCTAGGGTCTAGTAACTTGCATTTCCAAAGCATTCCTAGACAATGCGGATACTGCTGGCCCAGAGCCCATATTTGAAGTAGCAAGTACCCACATTTGGGAGAGTGAGAGAAAATGTTGGGTCAAGAGTTACGGGAAATTTATTAGTAACGATATCATTCATTGAGATAATGAACCAAAGAGAGAAGATGCTATGCTTCATTTTGAACATGAAAGTGTGTGATCTCCTGAAAGTCACACAGGTGGAGATGTCTAAAAGCTAGTTGCCTATAGAAATACAGAGCTGAGGTAAACCGGTCTGGGCTTCCAATAGCATAATAACAGTACCTGAAGCCAGGGGAGTAGATAACTTACCCAGGAAGAGAGTGAAATATAAGGATGTAAGAAAGTATAAGACAAATATCTAGGGAAAACCAGCACTTAAGAAGCAGACAGAGGAAGAAGAGGAGGCTGAGAATGCCAAAGAAAAAATGAAAGTATAATAAAAGACAAGGGAAAAGAGTTTGAAAAATGTAATAGACTTCCAATGCAAGATGGCAAAGCAAGCATTCATGTTTATCTCGTCTCCTTCCAGACACTTCATTAAAGTTTGAACAAAACGATAGTGTTATAAGCACACAAATATGAAAAATAAGAATGAGGTCAAGAGAAAATAATATATTTCCAAAAGATAGAAAGTGTATGGAAGAATGGTGGCTGATGTATTTATCCATGGAATAAATGTTTATTGAGGTGCTGAGGTGGGGATGTAAAGTTGAATATGACCAAAAAATTCTCCTTTTCAAGGAATTTGTAGTGAGAATATAACAATTTTCTAATGTTATATGTCGTAGACACTTTCATCTGCTGTTTTCATTGAAATAAAAATTTAAGAATTTTTAAGCTTTTAAAAATTCTTAAGATTTTTAAAATTTTTAAAAAATCTTAAGGTTTTTAAAACTTTTTTAAATTATTAAGGTTTTTAAAATTCTTAAAATTTATTAAGGTTTTAAAAATTCTTTAATTTTTTTATAACAGAATGTGATTTTAGCTATGTACAAACTTAGGTGACAGCTTCAGAAAATGAAAAGATTATGTTTTTTAATAGTTCAATTTCATATCTTATTTTTACATATGTAACTTATACGGTTCCAGGTAAGATGTCAGTGTTCCATTTCATACACCACAAATTTGCTTTCTTTTATTAAACAAAATTGATAGGCAAAGAGCAAATTTTTGCTTTGTGATATATTTTCATTTTATTTTCAGATTTAATATAGAAAATAAAATGATAAGCAGACAAATAGGGAAAGCAATGGGATCCAAGATGGTTTAAATACATTAATATTTTTAAAGGAACTTTTACTGGTGTTCAGGTTCCAATCCTGGAAAATGTGAATTAATTGGCCTGATTTGATATCTGCATGGTCAGCCATCCGTATTTTTTAAAAGTTCTCAAATAAGTCCAATGTATAGCTAGAATTTAGAGCTACTGGTTTAGAAATGGGCTAGAAACAAGTCAGCTGACCAGGTGCTTTTCAAAACCACACATGCCAGGATCCCAACACAGAGTCATGGAGTTAGAATCTCTGGAGATAATATTTGGAATAGTATCAGGTGGTTGTTGATGCATAGCTAGAGTCAAAAACCTTGTTAATAAGCTCAAATCCCTTAAAGAGCTAAAATTTTATAATTTTGACTGCTTAAGGTTCAATTACTTTACCTTTGCAATATATTTCTTTATTTTATAGATGCATTATTAGTTTGTTTCCCTTTGAGATATATTATTTCAATATATACCTTCCTCCCAATCTTATTTTTTAGTACATACACACAGAAACACACAGAGAGATTTTTTCCTCCTATTTTATAGAATTATATGTCTTTTCAGGTTACCTCAAATCTTTTTGGAATGAGGTTGGATATAAACAGAGGGAAAATACTATGAATAGTTTGTGTCTATTTCTAGAATATCATTTCTCAACCTCAGTACTAATGGCATTTAGGAACAGATAATTCTTTGTTGTGGGGTACTGTTCTATGCATTGTAGGATATTTGGCAGCATCCCTTGCCTCTCCCCACTAGATGCCACTAGTGTGTTCCTAGTTCCAACAACCAAAAATATCTCCAAATATTACCAAGTGTCCTTGGAATGTAGGGGGGATAAGGGGTAGCAAAATTGCCCCATTTTAAGAACTACTCATGTAGAAGATTGAGTTCCCAAGTTTGGTTAGAAAAACAAAAAAGCCTGCAAATCACCGAATGCATACAGTTGTTGACATTATTAGTCTATATATTTTCTTTCTTAGTATAATGGCAGTATCTCCTTTAAGGCCTATAAAACTTTTGTTTTTCTTGCATGGAAAATTTTGCTTATGTGTTAAAACTCTCAAGACTGAAGAATATTACCAAACAATTCTGAAACAGCCATTCTGATTTTTGTGAAGTCGTATAAACTACCCTATGCTGGGTGTACTTTGTAACTGTATTTTAAAACTATGTCTTTGTAATACATAAACGAAGTTAAGAGTTTTCAAAATAATAATATTTTTCTAAATATTAAGTGGCAAGGATGATTTTAGGATTTCAAATCAGGAGAAGCAGAGATAAACTGTTATCAATGATAGACCAAATGTAGCCTCTTGGTGGCACTGTTTGTTTTTACAAAAATGATACATTGGCCTCAGAAGATGCAGCGCTTGATGCATTGTGATTTGCAGAATATGTAGTTTAAGTTCAGTGAAATAAAGCATTTTCAAGAGGATACAGTTTCCACTGAAAGATTGTTGTACTGTCACTAACAGGCTGTGATAGCTGTATCCCCACAATTTGTTGTAGGCCGGGTTGTCTCTAAAGTAAGGTTTGCAGGCTGGCAGCAGGGTGTAATTACCCAAACAAAATGATACAGATACAGTATGTCATCCCTGCTAATGACCACAACATTTTCTTGCCCAGTAATCTGTAACAAAAAGCCACATAAATGATCAGGCTGCACTTAAGTGCAGCACTAAAGAAAAACTTGGTGGCACAAAAATTATTCCAGCCAATTGAGTGGAAATGACAGAGAATAATACAAAGTTATCTCTGCTAGGGAGATGTGTGTTTGGAATGTCACCAATGGACAGTGCGTGGAGAAGGCTACACTTCCTTACAGGCACACTGCAATCTGTGTAAGTACGCTCACTTCCTTCAGGGCATTTCTAGATTCTGCAACTTGTTTAGGGCATTTGCAAATACACTTCTAAAGAAACACCTTTGGAGAATATTCTTTGCTTGAATTTTTATTTTGTCATGAGGGTCAAATATCACCAGTAATCGTCTGCTGTTTTGGCATTTTGCTTTCCCAAAAGGTATTATTCAAGCAGATTTTCCCCCTGATTCTTTCATTTTTGTATCTTTCTAACAGATTTGAAAGACAATTTCCATATATTGCCTTAGTGCTACAAAACATACACATACTTGTACATGTGTAAAAATTCAGTTTTAATTATGTGCTGTCTTATAAAGCACACACAATTTTTTTCTCCCTCATTTCCAATTTTAAACCCTATGTTTTGGTGGATAGGTTCTTAATTTCTATGTATATAACTTTTATAATCACTTCCCAATCTTTAAAGCAAATCTTTGCTTTTAGTAGATGGTTTCCAAGCATATGTAGTGTGGTTGCATGATTCCAATGGTGCTGACCATGTTTTAAAATATTTTACACTCTTAGTGTTGATGATGTGCATTGCAACATTCATGAACTCTGTTCTATTTTTTCTGGAAATAAAACCCTGCACAGAGAGAGCTGGTTAAAAGTAGAATGCATTACTTGATCTTTAATAAAAGATTTCCAAAACTTATTTGGCATAATAATCCTCAAATGACCTTCAAACACTTTATTTCTTTTTAACATACAGCATTGTTGCTATGGTAAGGAACCTGGGTTTTGTTGTTGCTATTAATTTTTTTTCTTTAAGAGACAGGGTCTTGCTGTGTCACCCAGGCTGAAGTGCAGTGGTGCTAACGGCAACCTCAAATTCCTGGCCTCAAGTGGTCTTCCCACCATAGCCTCCTCCCAAAGCACTGGGATTATAGGCATGAACCACTGTGCCTGGCCGTGTTGTTGTTGTTTAGTTCCAAGTTGCACTCCAGAAATAATATAATTGTGAGCTTTCCATGATTTAGAATAAAATTACTTCTTCCAAGGGAGTCTCTTTCCCTAGAAAAATCATGAGATGCAAATGAGACTAAAGTGCCAATAGGAGTTTGGAATAACTGAACTAAGAGAAATTTTAGTTGCTATTCAGTTCAATACCTTAATTGATCATATGCTAAAACTAAAGTCTAGAGAAATCTTCAATGTAGCCAAATTATGTTAATTTCTAGTGATAATTAAATGTTTGCTTTGCTTTCCATATACGTAGTATTACCACTGCTCATTCCGGATGACAGGAGAAGGCTGGCTTCTTTGTTGTGGAGAATATCAAGATGTCCTTATAATTGACGCCAAAACTTTGGCTGTTGTTCACAGTTTTAGATCATCTCAGTTTCCTGACTGGATCAACTGCATGTGCATTGTTCACTCCATGAGAATTCAAGGTAATAGTTGGATATTATCTGACAGTAGAGAGATTGCATATAAAAATATCTACTTTTGAATTATTTGTCAAATTATTGTGCAGAAATTCAGAAAGAATGCTTCTTTATGTTTACCTATTAATGAGGATATGTCTGTAATACACCTGATCAAGAAAAACTAAGAACACCCATGCCAGTGGTTCAAAACATTGGAAAGTCAGCAAAAGGTTAAGATGAGGGAGAAAGAGGAGAATCTGTGTTTTTATAACCAAGTTCTGCTTGTTACATTTTAAGAGTGACAAGCAGGTTTTGTTGTGGATTAGCAGGACTCCTGGAATTTTGCCCTGCTGTATCTTCTAGATGTAGTATTGATAATTCAGTTTCTGTAATGAGTGACTGCAAAGGTAAGTGGAAGTTGGCACCTCACTTACTTCTGAAATAGGAAGGCTTCATTTTATGATTTGCAATGTGGTTCTCCTTCTAGTGGTGCTCTTCTTATACCTAGGAATCACTTTGAAATTTTAAAACAGATTTGGAGCACGATGTAAAATGTTTATTTTTTCTAGTTAAGAAGTAACTCCAAAGCTGAAAATTTTCCATCTACACAGCCCTGCATAATTCTTAAGTGACTGTGAAATGATTTTTACCTCCTCAGTTATATCCATGGTAAGCTTATATGTGACTTTTATTATTTTCACAGAAGATTCTCTCTTGGTGGTATCAGTAGCTGGTGAGCTCAAAGTATGGGATCTTTCCTCATCTATCAACAGCATTCAGGTTGGCTTGGGAACCCTACTCTTTTTTCCTTACAATTTCAAGCATATTCATTAAAATTTATAAATTTTAAGGCTATTACATGTTTATTGTCAAAAGTTCAAATAACATAGAAGTGTATAAATTCTACTTCCATATATTTCACCCATCCATCTTCCCAGGGGTGAGCCTTGGTACACTTGGCTTGTATCCTTCAGACCTTTTCTCCATGTATATACAAATGTTTTCATTTACACACACACACACAGAGAGAAAGATTACATTTTTAATCTTTTAAAAAATAGAACATCTCTCTGTTCGTTACAGAGGAAATCCCCCTTTTTTCTGAGTATATGTGAACAGTGGCAAGCAAATGACCCTAAAAACTTGAGGGGCATGTCCCTGGGGAGTCCAGTATATTCACCTATTCACTGGCATCGGGCTACAAGTTGAGATGATGGACAAAAGAACAGCCATACTATGTGTGTTGATGACAAAATTATTTAGGCTTCCTCAAGGAGTTCTGTGGTCTTTTTAGGAATTTATTGGTTGAGGAAGCCTAGGAATTGTGATGGTATGCTGAGCTTAAGAAATACACATCCAGCATTTTCACAAACTTATTGAGAACGTACTATTCTATGTGCTGTGTGTTGGCACTTTGTTCATTTTTTTTGTTTGTTTAAGCAATCAAAATACTAGGCCATGCACAGTGGCTCACGCCTGTAATCCCAGCACTTTGGGAGGCTAAGGCGGGTGGATCACCAGAGGTCAGGAGTTCAAGACTAGCCTGTCCAACATGGTGAAACCTCATCTCTACTAAAAATACAAAAAAAAAAAAAATATAGCAGGGAGTGGTGGAGTGCACCTGTAATCCTAGCTACTCAGGAGGCTGAGGCAGGAGAATCATTTGAACCCAGGAGGCGGGGGTTGCAGTGAGCCGAGATCCTGCCACTGCACTCCATCCTTGGCGACACAGCAAGACTGTGTCTCAAGGAAAAAATAAAGTAAAATAAAATAAAATAAAATACTGTAGGTTTTTTTAGTCATCATTTTAGATTCTTTTGTTTGACCTTTCTGCCCTATCTAACAGTCTGTAGCTTATTCTCATCTTGACATTCTCAGCATCCAGCCGTAGTTCCCCAAAGAATGTTTGTTGAATGGTTGCATGTAATGAGCCCTTGAATCTAAGTGGATTTCCTGATCACAGCTTTTTTTTTTTTCAAGAAATACATCCTGTATTTTTTAATTTTTTTTTTAAGATTTTCAGGAGTACATACGTAGGTTTGTTATACAGGTAAATTAAGTGTTGTGGGGGTTGGGTGTACAGATTATTTCGTCACCCAGGTACACAGCTTCTATTGCCAAGTAACTGCTTAGTTCAAAACACTCAAAAGGTAACTCAGATACTTTTCATTTTATAGTGGTGTGATCTACTTGAGATGTACGGGAAGCAGGTCTTCTCATGGCTGTGTATGAATTACCTGGAACTAGCACTAAAAGATTTTCTTTCCTTTTGAAGGAAAAGCAAGATGTCTATGAAAAAGAATCCAAGTTTCTTGAGTCCTTGAACTGCCAGACAATTCGATTTTGCACATATACTGAGAGACTTCTATTGGTGGTATTTTCTAAATGTTGGAAGGTATTATAAAGTAACATAATAAATACCAGTGATGTACAAGTGTAATTTTTTTTGTTTTGTACAAAAATAAGAATATGATTTAAATATGATACAAATTCTCTGTAATAGTATTACCAGAACATGGAATGATGTGTCTTTTATGACTGACGTAACAGTTTTTTTTTTTGCGGGGGGGTGGGTGTTGACAGAGTCTCACTCTGTTGCCCAGGCTGGAGTGCAGCGGCACAATCTCAGCTCACTGCAACCTCCACCTCCCAGGTTCAAGCAGTTCTCCTGCCTCAGCCTCCTGAGTAGCTGGGATTATAGGTGCATGCCACCATGCCCGGCTAATTTTTGTATTTTTAGGAGAGACCGGGTTTCACCATGTTGGTCAGGCCGATCTCAAACTCCTGACCTCGTGATCTGCCCGCCTCAGACTCCCAAAGTGCTGGGATTACAGGCGTGAGCCACTGGACACGGCCTGACATATCAGTTTTTAACTCTCTAATTAATAAAATTAGGATATACTACTACATATTTAATATCATGGTATATGCAACAGTTTTGTATCCCAAGATATTATATATGTAGTAGTATATCCTAACTTTAGTAACAAGCCATAATAACAATGAATATTTAGCTCTAAATTATTTTCAAAATTTGGTGTCTACATTTCAGAACTAAAAATATACTTTTCACCTACATAGTTTGATTATATTTTTAGATGTTTTACTTTTTCTACTTTGTCACTACATTTGTTTTAAGAGGGACAAACGTTATTTTCTTGTGAATATGTTCACTGACATTTCCAAGAAGAAAGAAAAGCTAAGTTGCCATCATTTCATAACATTTATTTTTCTTTAAAGTTTTTTATAACTGTCTCAGTTAACAAAACTATACAGTCTTACTTGTGTGGTGATAATGTATTTTTGAACAAAGATTTAAAAGTATATGGTCTAGCAAAAGATTTACGTGATATATATTTTTTATGTGCATAATACATTTTCAAATGTAAAACTTGGAGTACTCATTATGGAAAGAATAAAATTACTTAGAAATTTTGGGATTTGGGGTTCCTATGTTTAGTGTACACACTCTGGAATGATATAACCAGATGAACTGTATCCCCTGAAACCTACCCTAAGATAAATATAAGTCAATAAGTCATGGTAAAATATCATCTTAATATGAGAGTACAGTATGGTCTGTTATTAACGCTTACTATGTTGTTATATTATTACTATCATAATTTATATTCATCTTATTGGCAGACTAGATTTAAGCCTTTGATAATGTGCATCAACTTCATATTTTAGGTTTATGATTATTGTGATTTTTCCCTTCTGCTGACTGAAGTTAGTAGAAATGGGCAGTTCTTTGCTGGTGGAGAAGTGATTGCTGCTTACAGAATCCTCATCTGGACAGAAGATGGTCACAGTTACATCTATCAGCTGCTGAACAGGTGGGCTCAGATGGGAGCGGCATACAAAACATTCAGGTAGAAAATGAACTTTGGGAGGTTTATTATGGAAAAATCCCTGCATGCTGCCCATGATCAAAAACCAGAACAAAACAACTTTGGCACTAGAAGATTTACTCTGGGCTTGGTAGGCTTCAGCCTTTGTACAAAACAGCAGGGGATGGAGGAATGAGATTAACCATGTATAACTTGTACAGCTGGTGCTGGGTTTTCAAAAAGTCACTTGTAATTATTAACCCAACAATTTCTAACTAGAGTTTAGAAACTTGAACGGTACCATCCGGCTTTTGAAAGTGGGAGGGGGAGAAAAAACGAATAAAGAACCTCAAAGTTCTAAACTTTGCTTTTTATTTTTGCCACGCAGTGGGCTTTCAAAAAGCATATACCCTGCTGATGGAAGAGTGCTTAAAGAGACCATTTATCCTCATTTACTGTGCTCTACTTCTGTGCAGGAAAATAAGGTAATGCAAGAAAAGAGTGACTGCCTCAAAGCTGTTTCACTCAGTTTCTTGGATAAGTGTTGCTTTGTCTGTCACAGAATCAGGCTTGAAAAAATTGAATTGAAGCATCCCATCAAGTTGTTAATGAGAAAATCAAGTTTAATTGTCAATGGCTACCAAAGAGAAACTTTGTCTTTAAAAATCTGCTATGTTTAAGTCTGTATTTTAAGTTTATAATGAAACAATATGTATTTATTATAGGAAAATTATAAATGTTGAAAAGAAAAGAGAAATTAAAATTCCTAATTTCACCGCAGTAAATATTCACTGAGATTTTTTTTTACTTTGTTGTATGTGTTTACCTATTTTGATTGGAAAATTTTCAAATAACTGGAAAAGTTTCAAGAGTAGTGCAGTAATTATTCATATACGTTTTACTTAGATTCACCAGTTGCTAACATTTTGCTATATTTGTTTTCTTTCTCATTCTCTCTCTGTCTCTCTCTCTGCATTTGTGTGTGTGTGTGTATATGTACAAGCACATACACACACACCACACATTTTTTCACTAACCCTTGTGATAAATGGTGTGACAAAACATTGTTAACATTTTTATGTATCTACTCCAATTTTTAAACTTTATGAAATGTTTTATGTTCTGTTTCTTTAATCGTATATTGATATCATTTTCAGATGTATTTAGCTATTCTTATGAATAAATTTTCTTGTTAAAACAAATATAATTATGCTTTTGGCAGAGAGTTGAGAATATAATTGTGAGCTTATTACTAGACTGAATCATACCTCTGACACTCTAGGAGGCCTGAAAATTTAAGCAGTTGTTTTCTTTCAGTAGTGTTATCCAAAGTGTTTCTTTTCCCTGAGCCTTTGGACTTTGTCATCAGTTAATTATCCATAAACGTTATTTCATGGAGAGTGGAAGAGTTTTGAATTATTGATGTGTCAACCAAGGAAGCATGCTACTTTTAACAGAATGATGGTTTGCTTAATTAGGCAGCATAGCTGTTGGAAATCCTATAGTTCAGTGTTTGTCCCTTTAATATATCTGTGAGGTTTTGTTGTGAAAACTTGATTAAGAAACTGTCAGCCAAAAATTAGAACCCCAAGTGCCACTGGGACACAAGCAAACTTTATAATTACGGCATGCATCAAAGACTATTTCTAAAATTATTTGTGGGCAGTAATAGGTTCCTGTTTTGCTGTTGATCACAAAAACAGTATTGGGGCTTACTCAGAAAAGCATATTTAGTTATTTTTTAAAGGATCTGCCCTTTCCTCCTTAGCTTTGAATGCATTTTTACAAAGCACAGTTTGCCCTGAAAGCCAATGATCAGTTGTGCCCTTTAGGGGCTTCTTGTTCCTGAAAATTTCAATGTTATGTATAACCATGAGGAAAGAGTACAACAATTAAAAAATAACTAATCTCATGGGAAGTTACCTTGCTTTGTTTCTCAAAATGTGAAGACATAAGCTTATAGGTCTTTTACCAGTAATTCTTGTTTAAACAACCATAGATGTTTCTGTATCTTAAAAGCGAGAAATGCCTAGAAGCCAGTGAAATATGAATAGAATAATTGGAAACTGGAAAAAGCTGGTCTGCCTGTCCTTACTTGCATTTTATCCAGGACATAAAGTCAGACTTTCTTCCCCTTATTCAAACATCACTAGTGTTCACTAAATGTAAGAGTCCTTAGTCTCTCTTGCAGTAATGAAGGCATTGTGGTAGGATGAAGAGATGAATTTGATACATTCAGTGAGCTTAGAAAAGACTGCTCTGTAAGCAGGTACTATTGTCTGAACTCATTTTCTGGAGTAATACCATTGAATTAAATCTTCAGGTTTGACAGTAACAGGTTCTCAGTTATTGTTTGTAATGCCCATGTACATATCTGCTGATGGAGTTACAGTGGTAAGAATGAGGATTCGTCTTTCCTTCCAGCAGCTGCGTGAGGATCTCCCTAGCTTCAAATCACAGCTGGTAATTGCTGAGGCCTGTGGTGCAGGGGTCCTGGCTGTTGAGATAAGGAACTGGTTTTCCCAGGGTCTCAGCCACAGAGTAAGACGGCTGTGCTGAAGTGGGAATAGCTGGGATAGAAACAGCCTAAGGATTGCAAATAAAAAATGTGTGTGCATGAACTAAAAGTAATGGTGATGATGATGATGGTGATGATGATGACAAAAACTTCATTTGAGTCCTTATTATTGCCAAACATACAAACAACCTCATTTACTTTAGTTGCCACCAAGATCCCATGTTGAAACTGATGTTCAGAGAGGTGAATTCCCAGGATTTGAACTCAAGTGGTTTAGCCCAAATCCAGTAATGGGTTTTGGAGTGAGTTTCTTAATTGTTCTGAGAAAAAGAATTACCAGAATTGTTAAAATTAATTGAATAGGGACTAAATGTCAGGGACCATCCTGTGCACCTTATCTTTATCTACTCATTAATCCTCACACCAATCCCATATAGCGGGTGCTTTTATTAGTCTTATTTCACAGTTAGGGAAAACGAGACAGTGAGGTGCACTAAATTGCCTACAGTAACCAACTTGCTCTTTCAATAGAGCTAGGATGTGGTAAAGCCAGGATTTAAATCCAGGCAGTTAGCCCCAGAGATTTCAGTGCTAATGGCTATGTTTTATTACCTCCTGGGTGGTGGAGACTCTCATGATGGACACAGTGATGAAAAATCGGAATTCACGTGGTAAGGGACTATGAATAAGTTTTCAGGTGAATAGCAGAACTAGAGGGAACTGTTTGGGAGGAGGAGGAGCGAGGGACCAAGCGGTGAGTGTGAGCAAGTGAGAAGCAGCAATGTGGAAGGTGAAGGCAGAGGGGATGAGAGCAACAGAGAACTTCAGCTGCCAGAGGCAAAGCACCAGCTGGGAGGAGTTGTGCTGCCACCAACTCGAGTAACCCAGCAGCCTCTTGGAGCTTCCTTTTCAAATCAGAATAACCAGGGAGTTGGAACAATCAGTTCTAAGTGCATACAAGGGTGGGAGAGTTTGAGTAGCCAATTTAACCAAATGTTATCAACACCATTTCAAATAGCTATAAAAATCATGGCTGTAAGTAAGACACCAAAGTGCCCTCTGAGTCTTAAAAAAATTTATTGGCTGGGCGCAGTGGCTCATGCCTGTAATCCCAGCACTTTGGGAGGCCGAGGTGGGTGGATCAGGAGGTCAGGAGATTGAGACCATCCTGGCTAACGCGGTGAAACCCCATCTCTACTAAAAATACAAAAAATTAGCCGGGCGTGGTGGTGGGTGCCTGTAGTCCCAGCTACTCGGGAGGCTGAGGCAGGAGAATGGTGTGAACCCTGGAGGCAGAGCTTGCAGTGAGCCGAGATCATGCCACTGCACTCCAGCCTGGGCAACAGAGCGAGACTCCATCTCAAAAAAAAAAATTTATTTAGAAACTGACTTTATTGGAACCATTTTCTGTGATGCTCTTATTTCTTGGGACTATAGGGAATTAATTACAAGTCTTGGTTGGATGACCTTGGATTGGTTTCTTATTTTCTGTGATAGTTTCCCTATTTTCATATCAGGATAATAGCAATGTTTACTTACTACATAGCTTTGTTGTGAAGATTAAATGTAGCAATATCTTGGCCTTTAATAATCACTAATGAATAGAATTTTTCACTAATGTGTCTAAATCCAGACCTTAAAGCATGTATTTTCTGACTAGGAAGCATCACTTTCCTGAACTTCTTTAATTCTAGCACCAGCAATTGGCTTTCTTTTTAGGATGACTTTTATTTCTGCGCCAAAGAGAGTTTGGGTTTTGTTTTTGTCATCGCTTAAATGATTTTGATCCCTTATGCATAATCTCTATATACAAACCTGCCCGAAGAACAGCTATACTGCCCTGAGAAGGACCAGGGATGCTCTAAATGCATTCACGAGTGAAGGCATAGTTTTAAGCGCGCTGGTGCCCAATATTCATATTCTGCTTCAGCAAGATCATAAGTTATATATAATTTAGATACAATGTACAATATATACATAATTTATATAATGTATAACATTATATATGTATATACACACCATTATAAATTATGGAATCATTTTCCTTTGTGGCCACTTGAGAAATCAGAAATCAAGTATGTTCAATCTGAAAATAGTCAACAAAAAGTAGAAAACATATTAATAACAAAATTACTATACAAATATTAGTTGTTGCTGTTTTAACTGACAGTTAGAACTATAAAGGAACTGTAAAGAAATTAAGCCTTCTCAGTGGACATCTTTAGCATCAAGACATGGGTTGCTGAATCAGAATGACTGGACTCAAAGCCCATTGCTTCCTCTAATCGCCTTAGACAAATCAATCTCTTCATTCCAAGTTTTGTGTGTAAAATGAAAACAATGATAGTACCAATTTTATAGGGTTATTGTGAGGATTATTTAACTGAATATGTAGAAAGCCCCTTGCAGTAATGTGTACACATAGCCATACACACACACACACACACACACACACACACACACACGCACATATAACATGGTCAGTAAATGTTAGATACTTTTATTGACTTTCTGAGGTCTATGACTTTGCTTCTTGTTTTATAAAGCCTCTTTAGTCCTAGATCACAGATTATTTCATTTAATTTACTTGAAAATGTCAAAAGAGTGGGAAATAAATTGAAAAGATTTACTTCAGTTATTAAGTCTTGTTTCTCCATTTAAAAACAGTGGCCATCTCTCTATAGTTAGAATATTTCCTACATAAAAGCTCACTTTTTGTTTAGGAACAGAGCCGTCCCTTTGTTATGGGCTACATGAATGAAAGGAAAGAGCCTTTTTACAAGGTACTTTTCTCTGGAGAAGTCTCAGGAAGAATTACTTTGTGGCACATCCCTGATGTTCCTGTATCCAAGTTTGATGGTTCTCCTAGAGGTAAGTCAGTTTCCTTTTCTAGTAACATGTCTTCTGAGAATGAATTTGTAATTAATTCATTGTTCTTCTAAGTTGAGCAACATGGGACCACAAACAAGAAAAATTTATTGTGTACTACTACGTATTAAATGACAACATGAAAGCAGGTATAAACACAAAGCTTAGGCGGGGCACAGTGGCTCATGCCTGTAATCCTAGCACTTTGGGAAGCTGAGGTGGGTGGATTGCCTGAGCGAAGGCCTTCGAGACCAGCCTGGACAACACGGTGAAACCCCGTCTCTACTGAAATACAAAAAATTAGCCAGGCATGGCAGCATGCGCCTGTAATCCCAGCTACTCAGGAGGTTGAGGCAGGTGAATTGCTTAAACTCAGGAGGTGGAGGTTGCAGTGAACCGAGATCACGCCACTGCACTCCAGCCTGGGTGACACAGTGAGACTTGGTCTCAAAAAAAAAAAAAATATTTTAAATTAAAAACACACACACACAAAGGTTATGGATCTTATATACTAATATAACCAATATAATTCATGTTAACATCAATTGAACTTCCCAAGAGATGAATGCTGGCAATATGAATCTGGGATAGGCTGTAACACTGTATTCATATTTTTGAAGGGAGGGTGCCTTGATATTTTCCATGTCTATGATGTACTGATAAACCAAATTTTCTTTTTATGTCTGTTTTCTTTTTAGAGATACCAGTAACTGCCACCTGGACTCTTCAAGATAATTTTGATAAGCATGATACTGTGTCACAAAGTATTATTGACTATTTCTCTGGGCTTAAAGATGGGGCAGGAACTGCTGTAGTCACTTCATCAGAGTATATTCCAAGTCTTGATAAACTAATATGTGGCTGTGAAGATGGGACAATTATCATTACCCAGGCTTTGAATGCTGCCAAAGCAAGACTTCTAGAAGGTGGTTCTTTAGTAAAAGGTCCTTGAATTTTATTTGACCCTATTTATTTGATTTATCTAAAGCTGCAATTTCAACAGACTGCACTAAACAAGATTTAGAGGCCTAAATAATTCGCTGGCATTTGCTGATAAATATGTACATGTTTTAATGTTAAAGTAAAACATACATATAGGTTTTTTTTTTTTTTTTAAACTCCCTGTAATCCTAGCACTTTGGGAGGCCAAGGCGGGTGGATCACGAGGTCAGGAGATCGAGACCATCCTGGCTAACACGGTGAAACCCCATTTCTACTAAAAATACAAAAAAAAAAAAAAAAAAAGCTGGGCATGGTGGCGGGCACCTGTAGTCCCAGCTACTTGGGAGGCTGAGGCAGGAGAATGGCGTGAACCTGGGAGCAGAGCTTGCAGTGAGCTGAGATCATGCCACTGCCCTCCAGCCCGGGCGACAGGGCAAGACTCCACTCCATCTCAAAAAAAAACAAAACAAAGACAAAAAAAAACTCAAGCAGAAGGCTATACAATAAGAAATGAGTTTTTCTCCTTACTTGATCTTCCAGTTCTTTCTCCAAAGGCAACTGCTAATAACAGTTTATTTATACTCTTCTTGAAATTTTCTATGTGTGTACAAGCACATATCAGCATAACAACATACAGTCTTTTAATTATATTGCACAAATAAAAATGTATTCTACATGCTTTACTCAAATGTCCTCAAACAAATCTAAATAAAATATTTTGGAGTTCATTCTTTATGAGCTGACTTTAAATAATTAGTAATAATTGAACTTTAATTGCCTATTAATTGGCATGTAGGTTTTCTAGTTTTTAGCTACTATGGACAATGCAGAATTGATTATTATTGTACATATATGTGAGCATATCTGTACAGATATGTGAGTATATATCTTTGGCCACTTACTAAATGTTACTGACTTGTGCTTCAGTGATTGACTGAAGTGGAGGAGTAAATGGCAATGAACCAAAGAGAGGTAATGTACTGGTATACAGCTAAATGGCTGCCATTAAAAGTTAGTGAAAAAGCGAAGACCTAGCAGTTTTTATCTAGGCTGATTTATCCTAATATCCAGAAAGCAAGAAAAAGCCATATTTGACTTGTAGCACCTCAATGAACATTCATCCAGGTGGGTTAGGAGATACAAAGTGAGGATGTGCCTGAAGGAATAGAAGTTTCCGAAGTATAATAATAATTTGATGTTTATTTTCAGTTTGAATAAAGAGAGTTTGTGGTTTATGGTTCTTTCCAATTTGGGGGAGTTTAGCTAATGATGAAGGAAGAAGCAGTGTGGTTAGTGGGAAGAGTAACCCCCTAGCACTGTAGTGTGTCAGTAGTCCTGTGCTCTCATACAGCTGTGATTTGAAATGCCCATATGCCTACCAAGTGCCAAGCAGAGTGCTACAAAATTATAGACATTATCTTATTTATTCCACACAACAGTCTTGTCCGAAGTAAGGAATATTATTATCCTAAATTTTCAGATGTAACATCTGTGGTTAAGAGGGAAAAGGCAACTAGATATGGTGACATATCTAGTAAGTGATAGACCCAGGGAAAAAAGGCAGATTAATTTAACAGCAATGCTGTACTCTTAAACATTTTGCTTTGCTTTTTCACACTTGGATGCAAGTCACTGAACCTCTCTGAGCCTCAGATGCTTTATCTGTAAAGCCAAGAGGTAGAATTAGGTAATCTCTAACATCTTTCAAAGCAACAATATTTCCTGAAACTTTTATTTTCTTGTATACTAGACTTAGTCATTCTAATTTAAAGAATGACGGGCTGGGCACGGTGGCTACTGCCTGTAATCCCAGCACTTTGGAAGGCTGAGGCGAGTGGATCCCTTGAGCCCAGGAGTTTGAGACCAGTGTGAGCATCATGGTGACACCCTGTCCCTGCAAAAAATACAAAAATTAGCTGGGCATGGTGGCGCTCACCTGTGGACCCAGCTACTAGGGAGGCTGAGGTGGAAGGATCATCCGAGCCCAGGGAACTTGAGGAATAGAAGTTTTGTCTTATGGTGCCATGATTGTACCACTGTACTCTAGCCTGGTCAACAGAGTGAGACCCTGTCTCAAAAAAAAAAAAAAAAAGAATGAAAATAAGTAATATTCTGAATTTATTTTTGTGGAGGTAAATGTACGAAGTATTCACTCTTTTAGAGCAGTGTTTACTATTCAGTGACGCTGGAATTGGTAACTTACTAATGTCCTTAAGAATTAATAGACTTTGTAGCTAGGACTATAGGTGCGAGCCACCACACCTAGCTAATTTTTGTATTTTTAGTAGAGATGGGGTTTCACCATGTTGGCCAGGCTGGTCTTGAACCCCTGACCTCAAGCGATCTGCCCATCCTGGCCTCCCAAACTGCTGATACTACAGGCATGAGCCACCATGCCTGGCCTAGAATTAATAGACTTTGAACAACTAACTGTAGTGCTTCATCAAAAGCATACTCTGGCTTCTGGTGAGGCACTTGTTTTTCAAGATGATCTAAGGATGTTCACTAGTTTTCTTAGCCAAGTGCATGCTTTAATTATATGTAATTTCCTTATGTTAAAATTTTATAGAAGAGAATCTTGGGATGATTTTCTGAACAAAAATAACATCTGTATTATTTGGTGTTTCATTGTTTTTCAGATTCTCCCCCTCATAAAGTTCTTAAAGGCCACCAACAAAGTGTCACTTCATTACTCTACCCACATGGTCTCTCTTCGAAATTAGACCAAAGTTGGATGTTGTCTGGGGACCTGGACTCATGTGTGATCTTGTGGGATATCTTTACTGAAGAAATTTTGCATAAATTCTTTTTGGAAGCTGGTCCAGTAACAAGTCTTTTGATGTCACCAGAGAAGTTTAAAGTAAGACGAAGAGTAAAATATAACACCTAAATTTGAAAATTATATAAATTATAGAATACTTAATAAGACAAGTAAAAATGACCCATATTTCCAAAGAAAAGAAAAACATGAGTTATATGTACTTATAATACAGCTGGATGATTTATATATATTTATTTCTAATCTTTCTATATGAATTGTAGTATTATTATAACTTACATTATACAGATAATTTGGCTCTAAAGCAAAGATTTAGTCAATGCTTAGCTTTACAACAACCACTTAATTCTCTTCAAGCACTTACATCTATTTTTTTCCTCTCATTCTATATCTTCATTTTTAATGGAATTATCTTTTTTTAAAAAAAGTAGATACTCAAGGCAAAAACAAGTCAAACAATATAGGAATCTATAAATTAGAAATTAACTTTTGCCTTCAATAACTTCCATTTTGCAATGAGCTGAGATCATGCTACTGCATTCCAGCCTGGGCAACAGAGCAAGACCTTGTCAAGAATTTCTTTTTATAATAATATTGATAGTTACATTTGTCTTCTGTGTGTGTGTGTGTGTGTGTGTGTGTGTGTGTGTATGTGTGTGTGTGTGTGTGAGAAAGGGTCTCACTTTGTCATCCAGGCTGGAGTACAGTGGTGTGATCATGGCTCACTGCAACCTCAACCTCCTGGGCTCCAGGGATCCTCCTGCCTCAGCCTCCCAAGTAGCTGGGACTACAGGCATGTAGTCCAGCTACTGTTTTTTTTTTGTTGTTTTTGTAGAGACAGGATCTTGCTTTGTTGCCCAGGCTGGTCTCCAACTTCTGGGTGCAAGGAATCTTCCCACCTCTGCCTCCCAAAGTGCTGGGATTACAGGCGTCAGCTATTGTGCCCAGCACATTTTCTTCTTAAATGGGTTTTTATTTGCTTATTCATTTATTTAACAGAGAATGAGCTTTAATAAGTTTGTGAGCATCTACCTTGTTATGGGCAAAATGAAATCGCTTTAGGTAGAATTTTCTCATGAAACGTCAACTTAAATTCAGCTTTTGTAAAGTTGACTTTAAAAAAAAAAAACATGAACAACCAACTTTTGAGTTTCCTCTGTAGTAAAAGGACATGGTAACACAGGTAAAATGATTTTTTAAGTCAGTTAATTGGCTTATAAACATTATTTCTCCATAGTCTATTCCTAACCATAAGATTTGTGTTCACATGGTGTGTGTGTATGTATGTAAGTTTCCTGGAGCACGTTGGGCTGCCTGTTCTAGAAGCCGTGGGATGGGCAGGTTCTCCAGGAGATAGAATGGTTAGGGAAAAATGACATATGATCCATTTTGCAAGTCTAGGCTCCAGATCTATCACACCTGCCATTTTGTGATTTTTTTTTTCCTTACAATTTCTGGAGTGCACTTAATAAAGAATTAGGAAAGAATACATGTACCCCAATCCTCCCCGCATCCCCGCCTCCAGAGAGGTTAATGATGAGTAATGGGTGTCTCAAGGTCTCCAAACTGATGCTTTAAACAAAACAGCCAAATTTCTGGCTAGATCATTAGAATCCACCTTGGATAGTAATTCGTAACCTATTCAAGGTAACCACATGCTGACTTTTAAAAAAGTATCTTAAGGATTGTTGTCCTGGGAGCCTATTTTTGGTCCTTATGTCTTTGAGGCTGTACATTCAGTTGGAGCTATCTAATGCTTACCTCTTTTAGACTGTGTCTACACTGAGTTTCCTGTTTGGATTAGAACCTGTATAGTTCTGGGAACAGCACCAAATCACATTTTGAGGCTTTAAGTGGAAAATATCAGCTCATGATACCCTTGGGCCTAAGCTTGTGTCTACAAATAGCTTCTTTTTGTGGCAACAAATTAGTTCTGGGGTTTATTTTATTCTGCATTATTTCCGATGTCTGCCTCGCTGCCTGAATTTGCTGAGTGATGGTCAAGTCCTTCATTTATCTTATAAGTAGATCTGTCCTGGATTCATCTTTTGACCTTCCTGAGAAGTTGTTGAGCTTAGACTCCACTCTGTGTTTAAAGCTCCTCTGTAGAGGGTTACATGGAACGGTGCTGTAGAAAGCAGAAATATCATTTTTGTAAATGGGGCTTTAACAAAACTTTTTTATGTTACTGGGAGAAAAAATCTGACTTACTCATAAAGAAAGCATTTGACTATTTACTTACATAAGCATGTTGTTTTTTCACAGCTAAGGGGTGAGCAGATAATTTGCTGTGTGTGCGGTGACCATTCCGTGGCTCTCCTTCACCTTGAGGGAAAGAGTTGCCTCCTGCATGCCCGGAAGCACCTTTTTCCTGTGAGGATGATAAAATGGCACCCGGTTGAGAATTTTTTAATTGTTGGATGTGCAGATGACTCAGTTTATATCTGGGAAATTGAAACAGGTAAATTGAAATTTTACCCCTTTCATTCTTTATATATTTATGATGTACAAGCATTTGACCAGATGGAAAGTTTCAGAGAAGACACGGTGATGACCTCACTTGCTTTAACCTTTGTTTGGGCTGCATTTAATGGCTTCAGTTAAAGGCATGTGTGCAAAATAAAACACAACGGCCTAAGTCAGATCCTGACCAACTGATGATTAGCTGACAGGGCAGTGCACAGGAATGAGCCGGATATTTCTGGAAGCTATAAATAAAAACATAAGTTATCTACTTTAATTATTAACAAGAGAGAAATTTAGTGTCCTACTGGTCTCAAATTATCATTAAATTCTGCTTTCTTCAGCATGCTCACCATCTCAGCAACATTTTGAGCTAATTGATGATCAGTAATAATGGAATATAATTAATTATAAAACTCCAAAAAGTTGAGTCAGGGAAACTGAAAACTGAGTGGCTCAATTGAACTTTTGATATCGTATCATAGAGAATGTAGAGTTTGAACTTTTTAAAATTAAAAAACAATTACTAAATAACTGAAGATTGAGAGTAATACATTCCAGAAAATGCTGGAACATATCAAATAAGGTGAGGTAATTAATGAACGTGAGTCAGGGGAGTTCGTTTGAGAGTACATTTCACTGAAACTGCAGCATGATTTTTATTGATTAATCAGTGGTGGTTTTATGTTGGGTGTTATTAACAGACTGGGTAGTTTATAATATTATAGTTTAGAGCCATACTTCACCAAAATAATTGCTATTTTCTTTGCATTTGACTGTCATGTGTAAGTGATGATGACTAGTGTACTAGTGTTTAGAGGGTGCAACCTAATACTGCCTTACATTTGTAAATTGTTTTATAGCTTTGATGGGCTTTCCTGCTCATTTTCCCATCAGATTCTCACAGCTTCTGAGGTAGGTCAGAGAAGTATTATTCACCATTTTATTGATGAGGAATTTGCAGATGTGATACATAAATGTACAAGACTGTACAACTAATAAGTGGTGAACCAGTTTGAGGGTCTTGCTTGTTCTTTGCACAATATACACAAAATTAGGGGAGTTTTAGAATTCTTGATTTGAGCAACAGTTAATTATAATAGATAAAATAGGCCCTAAAGCCTGGGCTTGCCTCCAAAGCCTGTTAATAGGACCTCGGATCATATTACATTGCTTCTTTGCTTGTCAATCTCCTCATCTATGAAATGGGGTAATAATACTGCCTTCCTATCAGGATTAAATGAGCTAATACCTACAATGCTTATAAACAGTACCTGCAGGTGGTTAGCCCTTAGTAATAGTTGACTATTGTTATTATCAACGAATGCAGCAAAGTCTTGACTTCTGCTTATAAAATATAAGCCTGTAAATCACATATGCTTATTAATGTGCCCAATTGCATTTTCAATTGTGAACACTTGGTAACTAAACATATTTTTCATAGCTAATAGAATCCAGCAAGAATAAATAAATATCTGGGCACTCACGAGTGTTTATGGTCCCCTTTTCCCATCGGGATACCCTTAGGCTATGTAAGTTTTTATTTATGTATTTCTTTGGCAGAGTGGGAAGTAAAGCAAAGCCAAACCATTAGTACTTCTTGAGATTATATTTATTCCCATTCTGTATTTTAATTTTGTTGTTTCTTTTTATACTCCCTCAAATACATAACCAAATGTTGAAGAACGTTTGAAAAATAAATATAAAGAAAAACAAATAATCCTATCCTACTACTTAATAAGTGCTTTTATCTACTAAAAATATAAAAAAATTAGTCGGGCATGGTGGCGGGCACCTGTAGTCCCAGCTACTCGGGAGGCTGAGGCAGGAGAATGGCGTGAACCCAGGAGGCGGAGCTTGCAGTGAGCCGAGATCGCGCCACTACATTCCAGCCTGGGTGACAGAGTGAGACTCCGTCTCAAACAAAAAAATAATGATAATAAGTGCTATTAATATTTTGATCTACTTTCTGTCAGACATTTTTCTATGTCAATAAATAGATATTTACTGTATTTTAGTCTATATTGTATTTCAGTCACAGTCCTGGCAGGAAACTGAAGTCAACCCAGATGGGTCAAATGAAGAAACTTGAATGAAAGGACTATTTATAGAGGTGTGGGCAGGGATTAGGGACCAGACAAGGAATGGATGGTGAGGGCCTCCAGCACCCAGGCACTTGCAGCATCAGGAAGCTCTGGCCACCTCTAGGGCTGGAGCAAAAAGAGGAGAAAACATTGTTGTTGGAACCCAGTGAGAGTTGAAGCTCAGGAGGAGTGGTCACCCCATGAAGTCATAGAAAAGAAGCAGCTCCTGCCAGAGATGGAGGACTCACATAGAGAGGGGAGGGTTGGGAGAAATTCTTTCTTCTTCTGCAGTCACCTCCATTAATTTAATCCACTGAAAGTGAGAGAGGAAGGGCATTCAGTTCTGGGCATCAACCTCCCTGTGCACAAAAAAGGAAGGACACAGAAGGGTAGGAAAGGACGGAGTGGGTTGTCACATGGACAATAATCGATAGAGTTGTCATTATGGACATACTAGGCTTTAATTGAGGAATCTCCTATAGTTGGTTATCTATACTATTTTCTATAAAAAGTTTGTTTTAGAATTTCCGTATCAAACAGTATGCATAGGTTTAGTGCCAAAGTAACCTATAGAATATAAATTGTTCATCTTTTGGTTGTCTATATTAATAGTTTAAAAACAATCTCAACTCATCTTAAGATGAGCTTATAATTGGTGATGATAGTATTAATGATTCTACCCAGACCTTCACATTTGTGACGTGCCTCTTCACTTTAGACACAATCCCATTGACCACCTCATTTGAGCCTTACAACACCCTGTGAAGGTGGCTGGTGGCCCAACTTTCTATATCACATTCATTCCTTTTGAATAAGTTTGTGTTGTTCCTTTATTCTCGTGTCGGGTATTGCCTTTGTTGTGTTTTGCCTTTAATCTCTGCAATTTTAATTTTGGTTACAATTTAGTGAATTATGTTTTCTTTTCCAAGCCAGATTTCAGCTGGCTAAGATGCTTCCATCATGTTTACTGTACTTGATTTCTGTTTTATTCTTTACTTACAAAGGTTGAATGGTCTGAGATCAGGAAGTGTTTCCATTTATATTTTCATAAAGCTAGGGGGAAAATACCAACTAAAGCCAAAACAGGCTGAAAAGAGCTATTTGAAGATATGGAATATACTTGCTCATGGATGTGCCTGGCACACGAATGATAAATGAATGAGTGAACTAATTAATCCAAGTGCTCTTACCTCAGTAGATTGAGTATGAATTAATTCACCTTAACATTGGCCAGTTATGGCTCTTAGATCCTGACTGCCCAACTGTAAGCAGGTCCTTAGCTTTCTGCTTCAAGTCTTCCCTAGGGTTTTAGAGTTCACAGGGCATATCTCACCTCCTCAGGTGAAGGTCTGTGTATTTCCTACTCCAGTCAATTTTTCCTGGGCCTTGGCCTTTTAGTTTTGCTATTCTCTCCATAGGGTTCACACTTAGTTCCATGTGTGAACAGACCTATTCCTATTTTCATTTCTCCAGCACTCTGCCTCCTCTAACTACGTGAAGGAGGAATAAATTGACATAAAGGTATTTATCAGATCTTTCAGCACTAGAGCAACTCCAGAGCCCACAGAGAGAAAATAGGAGGTGTTAGTGGGATAAGAGTTTTGAGGAAAGGGGCCTAGAAAGAAAAGGCAGGAAAAGGGGCTTGAAGCCAAAAGTAATTAATTGTCAACTTGCCAAAAGTCTGCCTTGGTGGGAGCTTGGGAAGTATGGGGTATAGCATAAGTCCCTGTGCCACCCTTCCTTGATTATAGAGGAAAGGTTGTGAGGCCTCTTGCGTTTTTCACAAATGCTTTATAAGAGCCTATTCTCACTTTACTTACGAGTCTCTTTGGCAGAATACGTAAGCATATTCTAGAGTCATGTACCACTGTGCCTATTTTATCTTGGACTGATAAGGGTGTTCCTTTCTGTGATAGGTGGTATAGTGAGATGGATGACAGGGTAAATTTTGGGGTCATAGGTGGACACACTCTTGGGAGTGGCAAACAACTGAGGTAAAGAAATGTTTATGTGACACTGAGGGCCCTCGTCCTCTGGCTAAAAATGTGGTGCTGCCAGGTTAGGAGTGATGAGGGCATCTAGTTTTGCTTATTGATTTGCCGGATGTCCCATGATGTTTAGGTCTGATTAGGAAAGGAAAATATTGCAGATGTCATTTTGATTAATATTTGAGCGCTCACAGTGTATTTGGCACTGACAACTCTGGGCGGCTTGGTCGCCCTCATTACTGTGAGACACAATAGGCGTAATAATGTATTACTGATTTTATTTTCCCTAAATTACATACCAGAAATAAATCTTAGCTCTGAGCTAATTATTCTTTTAAGAATTGAATTTAAAATAATTCTGAGTACTACTCTTTTCACAGTAGTGGATTTACATAGCAGATAATTTGTGTAATGAATTTCTTATGTGTTATTAATGTAACTTTCTATTGAAGGTCTTCTGTTAAGTGTACAAACTATGTTGGGAAATATGCCATATTAAGTAATTGCACTTTTTTGTGTGGGACAATGAAACCTTGTTGGCTTAAAAATAATACTTTTTAAAAATACCTTAAGATGGATCAGAAACACTTTTTTCTGTAGAGGGCTGGATAGTAAATGTTTTCTGCTTTGTGGTCCGTATGATCTTTGTTACAACTACTGAACTCTCCTATTGTAGCATAAGTGAAGCCATAGACACTACATAAAGGAGAGGGTGAGGCTGTGTTCCAATAAAACTTTACTTACAACAACAGGCAGCAGGCCTGATTTGGCCTGCATCTATAGTTTACAGACCCCTGAGAATGATGATTGTTCTTTTTAAAGACATTGATTTCATAATAACTCATTCTTAAAGCAGTAGAAAATGTTTGATCCATTATACCTCACTGTTAAGCAGGACAGGTATAGTTATACCCATTTTACCAGTGAGGAAATAGAACACAGAGAGGTTTATGTGAGTTCGAAGGTCCCCGGAGTAGGTGTTGGCACAGGCACTAGATTATATGTCTCCTTCTTCCATTCAGATGTGTTCTTCACTTATCGTGCAATGCAAACACCTCTTGCAGATGGAGGTCACCCTTTTGAGACTGTCAAGCAGGGAATTAGATAAGAACAGCTTTGAAAAGAAAGGAGATGGCTGCCAGGAAGCCTGCTACAAGATCTCCTAAAGGAGAGGGTCTCTGGCTGTCTTTCAGAGCTTGGCTCTAAATTTACACATAGTTCTAACGGCTCTGGTCATCTGATTTCTCAGATGACAGATTAGCCGCAGCAAATTACAAGTGGAGAGGCTGTTCATGGCTGGCACTCTGATAGCAGAAGCGACAGGTGATGGGAAGGGAGGAGAAGCAAAAGCTATGTATCACTGCTCAGGGCTGTCTTTCTTGTGCTCATAGGAAGATAGGTGCCAAAATATAAAAATGCTGAAATTGCTTCCCTTACTCAGCAAGCTCCTACAGATCTCTGCACAGACCATGGAAAGCTGCCAGTCCACATCCCGTGACTCCTGTTGGAGAACTGGGCTGGCTTCTTCCCAGGTACTGCTGGGCTCCAGGAGGAATATTTAAAAGTATTGTATCCATGGTGGATTCCAGACCTAAGGACATCTCAGAAGCAGCTTGGGGCTTGGGTTTAGGGGACTGAAGTCTTTGACCAATTAGTAGATAGAAATCAGGGTCCATGGGAGTCTGTTTTTGTTCATTTATTCTAGTTCCTGCTCAGGTAATGTGGACTGTGTAACACTCAGCAGAAAGCCTCATGATTATAGCATAGCATGAGCACCCAGCCTCTGATTATGATGTGGTTTCTGTAGGAAAACACACTCCAAGTTTTAAAACAAACATTTTTTGTACAGAGCATTGAAACAAAACCTATTCATAAGAAATTAAGGAAGTAAGGAAGAAGATATGTTTCAGAGTTATTTTCACCACAGGTGTTAAATTTTCTTTCTTTTTTGCCTTGCCAGTAGGAAGTCAAAACTTCCACCTTTTAATTTCTTTTTCTTATTAGAAATAGTAGTAGTTAGCTGGAAAATTATTCAATCCACAATACTGCAAAGTGGAGCACTTGTTCTTCCATGTTTTCAAAGTGCATAGGCTTTGAAATAACTAATTTTAAAAAGTTTTTAGAAGAAAAAAGGAAAAGATAAAAATATAAAGAAATGAGTTTTGTCAACCAACAGCTAATAGCTCATGTTTTTCAAAAATATTCAGTGTTTAATCTTGTCGTATAGATTTGAGTTTGCTTTAATAGTTTACAGTAAGGGGTATGTAGAATATGTGCAAGACACAGTTTTTCAGAAATATAGCTGTATTTGCCTCAATAGACTAGAATTGTGTGGTTAAATTCCTACTTTGCCACACCAAAATATTATACAAGTTTACTACATGGAGAAGTAATTTGCCAGTCCACAGGTTTTACTTGGTCACCTTCTTTTATGGTAGACAACATCTAGTATTCCAATACATATAAAATAACATTAAAAATTACACTAGTGACCAACTATACCATTCTGAGAAACAATATTGCTTGGTTTTCTCCTCAAGGTCACCGCTTTGTAGATATCAGGTCAAAGTTATGTTGTGTTGACAGTCTTGTGAGCATAACCAGTATACGATTTTCATTATAGGTATGTTAAAGGTAGGTTTGGGGTATGCCGCATCCTGCAGGTAATAGTCTCTCTAGTATGTCATTTTCTCGAAGCCACGTTATTTTGTTGTGGTAGATTACAGATGGAACCCTCTTGGGATGATTGGTTTTAGAAAAGAAAAAATAGGATACATTAAAGTATAGGGTGGGATTTTTCCTATGTCACCTTTTCCAGACCTCTTTCTTATTATAATAATTACTGATGTTATTACTCGACATATATTTTTAGTTTACTGACCATTTTTTGAATCTTTGTTTCTGTCTCCTTTGCCCTAGTTATCACAGTTCCACTGCAATTTGTGATTTTGATTCATGCAATATTGTGCATGTGCGCATGTTTGCATGTGTATGCACATGCTTTTGTATATGAACTTTGCAGTTTAGCTATGAAATATTTACACAATTGTCAAAATTTGATCTCTTAAGTAGGTGACAATGTCCAGAGGAGTTATGTACATGAGCCCTGGGAGTCAGCTTGCCTAGGTTTGAATTCTTGTTCCACTCTTTTTATTCTATATTACATAAATCAAGTTTGAACTCCTCAAAACACCATCTCTTAATGGCAGCGAGGGCTGAATAAACATTAACTATTATTTATTATAAATCCTCCATGAATTACTGTACTAGTGTGTACTAAGGATTCATTATTCCTGACTCCTTAACTCCTTCTCTCCATTGTAATTGTGCTCAATAATTATTTCCTGTTCTGGTGAAATGTATACCACTGTGAAGGACACTAGAATTATCACATATGGTTTCCCTCCTTAAAGAGCTTTCAGTGTAATCAGGGAAAACTTGTACCTTTGAAACAATTTGAAAAAATATAAAGCAACATATAAGAAAGTGGCATATGGAATATACTAAAGTGTCCAAGTGTGCTGATAAGTATTCCTGTGGGGAGAGTTTTATGACTTGTTCCCATAGCACAGTGCACTTCCCCTCTCATAATTACATTTCTGGGGTTAACATCTGTCTTTCTCACTAATCTGAAAACATCTTGAGGGCAAGAATTCTGCCTGTGTGGTTCACTGTTCTATTTCTAGAAGCTGATATGGCACCCGCCACATAGGAAGAACTCAACAAATATTTATTGAATGAAAAAATATTTAGCTTCCATGAGCACAAGTAATGCCACATGATTAATTATTCACCTTTAATCTGTCAAACTAATTCTATTGCCTAGTGTTCAAAGACAGAAGATTTTTCCACTGTTAACATGTGCAGTCTTTGGCAAATCCCTAAATTGACCACAGCCCTAGTTTCTTCATGGTAATAATGAAGATACTTAACACACAGTGTTTGCAGAAAAGATGTATGAAGTTACTGTATGTGGAATACTGGCTTTATTTTTGTTAAACATCTATCTATCTATCTATCTATCTATCTATCTATCTATCTATCTATCTATCTATCTATCTATCATTTTACATGTTTGCTGTAATAAAAAAGAAACCTGAGCAACGAAAGAAAAAAATAGATGAAGTTTACAAAATGTAAAAACTTTTGTGTATCAAAGGTCATTATCAAGAATGTGAAAAGACAATCTACAGAATGGGAAAAGTAATTTGCAAATTA
The DNA here is from genome assembly GCF_029281585.2 of Gorilla gorilla gorilla. Classification (NCBI taxonomy): domain Eukaryota; kingdom Metazoa; phylum Chordata; class Mammalia; order Primates; family Hominidae; genus Gorilla; species Gorilla gorilla. Next base: position 54,458,106 of record NC_073240.2, on the reverse strand, counting down.
TACATCTGTTAATGGTCTAATACCCAGAATATATAAGGAACTTATGGCACAGCAACAAAAGACGAGCCACTCAATTCTGCAGAGTACATAGGGCTGGACAAGGTGGCTCATGCCTGTAATTTCAGCACTTTGGGAGGCTAAGGTGGGAGGATCACTTGAGTCCAGGAGTTTGAGACAAGACTGGGCATCATAGCGTGATCCCATCTCTATAAAAAATTTAAAAAATTAGCCAGGCACAGTGGTACGTGCCAGTAGTCCTAGCTATTCTGGAGGCTGAGATGGGAGGATCACTTGAGCTGGGGAGGTTGAGGCTGCAGTGAGCTGTAATCGTGCCACTGTGCTCCAGCCTCGGTGACAGAATGAGACCCTATAAAGGTTATCAACATCATTATTCTTCAGGGAAATGCAAATCAAAGTTATAATGAAATACCATTTCATGTTCACTAGCATACTTATAATTTAAAAAGTGGAAAACAAAGAGTATTAGCAAAAATGGAGAAAATAGGAACCCTTGTACATTGCTGGTGGGAATATAAAATGGTACCACCACTGTAGAAACTGTATGACATTTCCTCAAAAAGTTAAAAATAGAATTATGAAATGACCCAGCAATTCCACCCCTAGGTATATACCTAAAGGAAATAAAAACATACCCACACAGAAACTTGTACATAAATGTTTACAGTAGAATTATTCATAATGGCCAAAGTACGGAAACAACCTAAATGTCCATCAATGGAGGAATCTCCATAGACTAATATCCTGTTAGTCTAACAAATCATAATATACACATACAATGAAGTGTTACTCCACCCTCAAAATGTAGCAAGTTGTCATGCTACAACTTGGATGAACCTTGAAAACATGCTAAGTGAAAGAAGTCATACACACACAAAAATGCGCATATTGTATGATTCTTTTTTATATGACATATCCAAAAAAGGCAAATCCATAAAACCAGAAAGCAGATCGGTGGTTGTCAGGAGATGCGGTTGTGGGACGGTGGAGAATGGGGAATGATTACTTAATGGTATGGGGGATTCTTTTGGGAAGATGAAAATGTTTTGAAACTAGAGAGAGATGGTGGTTATACAACATTGTCAATGCACTAAATGCCACTGAATTGTGTAGTTAATGTATATTATGTCAATGTTACCTCAATTTAAATAAAAACAACATACAGTAAGTATAAAGGCAATTTTTTTAAGTTTTTTTTCTTTTATTATTATACTTTAAGTTTTAGGGTACATGTGCACATTGTGCAGGTTAGTTACATATGTATACATGTGCCATGCTGGTGTGCTGCACCCACTAACTTGTCATCTAGCATTAGGTATATCTCCCAATGCTATCCCTTCCCCCTCCCCCCACCCCACAACAGTCCCCGGAGTGTCATGTTCCCCTTCCTGTGTCCATGTGATCTCATTGTTCAGTTCCCACCTATGAGTGAGAATATATGGTGTTTGGTTTTTTGTTCTTGCGATAGTTTACTGAGAATGATGATTTCCAGTTTCATCCATGTCCCTACAAAGGACATGAACTCATCATTTTTTATGGCTGCATAGTATTCCATGGTGTATATGTGCCACATTTTCTTAATCCAGTCTATCACTGTTGGACATCTGGTTTGGTTCCAAGTCTTTGCTATTGTGAATAATGCCCCAATAAACATACGTGTGCATGTGTCTTTATAGCAGCATGATTTATAGTCATTTGGGTATATACCCAGTAATGGGATGGCTGGGTCAAACGGTATTTCTAGTTCTAGATCCCTGAGGAATCGCCACACTGACTTCCACAATGGTTGAACGAGTTTACAGTCCCACCAACAGTGTAAAAGTGTTCCTATTTCTCTACATCCTCTCCAGCACCTGTTGTTTCCTGACTTTTTAATGATTGCCATTCTAACTGGTGTGAGATGGTATCTCATTGTGGTTTTGATTTGCATTTCTCTGATGGCCAGTGATGATGAGCATTTTTTCATGTGTTTTTTGGCTGCATAAATGTCTTCTTTTGAGAAGTGTCTGTTCATGTCCTTCGCCCACTTTTTGATGGGGTTGTTTGTTTTTTTCTTGTCAATTTGTTTGAGTTCATTGTAGATTCTGGATATTAGCCCTTTGTCAGATGAGTAGGTTGTGAAAATTTTCTCCCATTTTGTAGGTTGCCTGTTCACTCTGATGGTAGTTTCTTTTGCTGTGCAGAAGTTCTTTAGTTTAATTAGATCCCATTTGTCAATTTTGTCTTTTGTTGCCATTGCTTTTGATGTTTTGGACATGAAGTCCTTGCCCATGCCTATGTCCTGAATGGTAATGCCTAGGTTTTCTTCTAGGGTTTTTATGGTTTTAGGTCTAATGTTTAAGTCTTTAATCCATCTTGAATTGATTTTTGTTTAAGGTATAAAGAAGGGATCCAGTTTCAGCTTTCTACATATGGCTAGCCAATTTCCCCAGCACCATTTATTAAATAGGGAATCCTTTCCCCATTGCTTGTTTTTCTCAGGTTTGTCAAAGATCAGATAGCTGTAGATATGTGGCATTATTTCTGAGGGCTCTGTTCTGTTCCATTGATCTATATCTCTGTTTTGGTACCAGTACCATGCTGTTTTGGTTACTGTAGCCTTGTGGTATAGTTTGAAGTCAGGTAGCGTGATGCCTCCAGCTTTGTTCTTTTGGCTTAGGATTGACTTGGCGATGTGGGCTCTTTTTTGGTTCTATATGAACTTTAAAGTAGTTTTTTCCAATTCTGTGAAGAAAGGCATTGGTAGCTTGATGGGGATGGCATTGAATCTGTAAATTACCTTGGGCAGTATGGCCATTTTCACGATATTGATTCTTCCTACCCATGAGCATGGAATGTTCTTCCATTTGGTTGTATCCTCTTTTATTTCCTTGAGCAGTGGTTTGTAGTTCTCCTTGAAGAGGTCCTTCACATCCCTTGTAGGTTGGATTCCTAGGTATTTTATTCTCTTTGAAGCAATTGTGAATGGGAGTTCACTCATGATTTGGCTCTCTGTTTGTCTGTTGTTGGTGTATAAGAATGCTTGTGTTTTTTGTACATTGGTTTTGTATCCTGAGACTTTGCTGAAGTTGCTTATCAGCTTAAGGAGATTTTGGGCTGAGACAATGGGGTTTTCTAGATAAACAATCATGTCGTCTGCAAACAGGGACAATTTGACTTCCTCTTTTCCTAATTGAATACCCTTTATTTCCTTCTCCTGCCTAATTGCCCTGGCCAGAACTTCCAACACTATGTTGAATAGGAGTGGTGAGAGAGGGCATCCCTGTCTTGTGCCAGTTTTCAAAGGGAATGCTTCCAGTTTTTGCCCATTCAGTATGATATTGGCTGTGGGTTTGTCATAGATAGCTCTTGTTATTTTGAAATACGTCCCATCAATACCTAATTTATTGAGAGTTTTTAGCATGAAGGGTTGTTGAATTTTGTCAAAGGCCTTTTCTGCATCTATTGAGATAATCATGTGGTTTTTGTCTTTGGCTCTGTTTATATGCTGGATTACATTTATGGATTTGCATATATTGAACCAGCCTTGCATCCCAGGGATGAAGCCCACTTGATCATGGTGGATAAGCTTTTTGATGTGCTGCTGGATTCGGTTTGCTAGTATTTTATTGACGATTTTTGCATCAATGTTCATCAAGGATATTGGTCTAAAATTCTCTTTTTTGGTTGTGTCTCTGCCCAGCTTTGGTATCAGAATGATGCTGGCCTCATAAAATGAGTTAGGGAGGATTCCCTCTTTTTCTATTGATTGGAATAGTTTCAGAAGGAATGGTACCAGTTCCTCCTTGTACCTCTGGTAGAATTTGGCTATGAATCCTTCTGGTCCTGGACTCTTTTTGGTTGGTAAGCTATTGATTATTGCCACAATTTCAGCTCCTGTTATTGGTCTATTCAGAGATTCAACTTCTTCCTGGTTTAGTCTTGGGAGAGTGTGTGTGTCAAGGAATTTATCCATTTCTTCTAGATTTTCTAGTTTATTTGCATAGAGGTGTTTGTAGTATTCTCTGATGGTAGTTTGTATTTCTGTGGGATTGGTGGTGATATACCCTTTATCATTTTTTATTGTGTCTATTTGATTCTTCTCTCTTTTTTTCTTTATTAGTCTTGCTAGTGGTCTATCAATTTTTTGATCCTTTCAAAAAACCAGCTCCTGGATTCATTAATTTTTTGAAGGGTTTTTTGTGTCTCTATTTCCTTGAGTTCTGCTCTGATTTTAGTTATTTCTTGCCTTCTGCTAGCTTTTGAATGTGTTTGCTCTTGCTTTTCTAGTTCTTTTAATTGTCATGTTAGGGTGTCAATTTTGGATCTTTCCTGCTTTCTCTTGTGGGCATTTAGTGCTATAAATTTCCCTCTACACACTGCTTTGAATGTGTCCCAGAGATTCTGGTATGTTGTGTCTTTGTTCTCGTTGGTTTCAAAGAACATCTTTATTTCTGCCTTCATTTCATTATGTACCCAGTAGTCATTCAGGAGCAGGTTGTTCAGTTTCCATGTAGTTGAGTGGTTTTGAGTGAGATTCTTAATCCTGAGCTCTAGTTTGATTGCACTGTGGTCTGAGAGACAGTTTGTTATAATTTCTGTTCTTTTACATTTGCTGAGGAGAGCTTTACTTCCAAATATGTGGTCAATTTTGGAATAGGTGTGGTGTGGTGCTGAAAAAAATGTATATTCTGTTGATTTGGGGTGGAGAGCTCTGTAGATGTCTATTAGGTCCACTTGGTGCAGAGCTGAGTTCAATTCCTGGGTATCCTTGTTGACTTTCTGTCTCATTGATCTGTCTAATGTTGACAATGGGGTGTTAAAGTCTCCCATTATTAATGTGTGGGAGTCTAAGTCTCTTTGTAGGTCACTCAGGACTTGCTTTATGAATCTGGGTGCTCCTGTGTTGGGTGCATATATATTTAGGATAGTTAACTCTTCTTGTTGAATTGATCCCTTTACCATTATGTAATGGCCTTCTTTGTCTCTTTTGATCTTTGTTGGTTTAAAGTCTGTTTTATCAGAGACTAGGATTGCAACCCCCACCTTTTTTTGTTTTCCATTTGCTTGGTAGATTTTCCTCCATTCTTTTATTTTGAGCCTATGTGTGTCTCTGCACGTGAGATGGGTTTCCTGAATACAGCACACTGATGGGTCTTGACTCTTTATCCAATTTGCCAGTCTGTGTCTTTTAATTGGAGCATTTAGTCCATTTACATTTAAAGTTAATATTGTTATGTGTGAATTTGATCCTGTCATTATGATGTTAGCTGGTTATTTTGCTCGTTAGTTGATGCAGTTTCTTCCTCATCTCGATGGTCTTTACATTTTGGCATGATTTTGCAGCAGCTGGTACCTGTTGTTCCTTTCCATGTTTAGCGCTTCCTTCAGGAGCTCTTTTAGGGCAGGCCTGGTGGTGACAAAATCTGTCAGCATTTGCTTGTCTGTAAAGTATTTTATTTCTCCTTCACTTATGAAGCTTAGTTTGGCTGGATATGAAATTCTGGGTTGAAAATTCTTTTCTTTAAGAATGTTGAATATTGGCCCCCACTCTCTTCTGGCTTGTAGGGTTTCTGCCGAGAGATCCGCTGTTAGTCTGATGGGCTTCCCTTTGAGGGTAACCCGACCTTTCTCTCTGGCTGCCCTTAACATTTTTTCCTTCATTTCAACTTTGGTGAATCTGACAATTATGTGTCTTGGAGTTGCTCTTCTCGAGGAGTATCTTTGTGGCGTTCTCTGTATTTCCTGAATCTGAACGTTGGCCTGCCTTGCTAGATTGGGGAAGTTCTCCTGGAGAATATCCTGCAGAGTGTTTTCCAACTTGGTTCCATTCTCCCCATCACTTTCAGGTACACCAATCAGATGTAGATTTGGTCTTTTCACATAGTCCCATATTTCTTGGAGGCTTTGCTCATTTCTTTTTATTTTTTCTCCTCTAAACTTCCCTTCTCACTTCATTTCATTCATTTCATCTTCCATTGCTGATACCCTTTCTTCCAGTTGATCGCATCGGCTCCTGAGGCTTCTGCATTCTTCATGTAGTTCTCGAGCCTTGGTTTTCAGCTCCATCAGCTCCTTTAAGCACTTCTCTGTATTGGTTATTCTAGTTATACATTCTTCTAAATTTTTTTCAAAGTTTTCAACTTCTTTGCCTTTAGTTTGAATGTCCTCCTGTAGCTCAGAGTAATTTGATCGTCTGAAGCCTTCTTCTCTCAGCTCGTCAAAGTCATTCTCCATCCAGCTTTGTTCCGTTGCTGTTGAGGAACTGCGTTCCTTTGGAGGAGGAGAGGCGCTCTGCTTTTTAGAGTTTCCAGTTTTTCTGTTCTGTTTTTTCCCCATCTTTGTGGTTTTATCTACTTTTGGTCTTTGATGGTGATGTACAGATGGGTTTTTGGTGTGGATGTCCTTTCTGTTTGTTAGTTTTCCTTCTAACAGACAGGACCCTCAGCTGCAGGTCTGTTGGAATACCCTGCCCTGTGAGATGTCAGTGTGCCCCTGTTGGGCGGTGCCTCCCAGTTAGGCTGCTCGGGGTCAGGGGTCAGGCACCCACTTGAGGAGGCAGTCTGGCCCTTCTCAGATCTCCAGCTGCGTGCTGGGAGAACCACTGCTCTCTTCAAAGCTGTCAGACAGGGACATTTAAGTCTGCAGAGGTTACTGCTGTCTTTTTGTTTGTCTGTGCCCTGCCCCCGGAGGTGGAGCCTACAGAGGCAGGCAGGCCTCCTTGAGCTGTGGTGGGCTCCGCCCAGTTCGAGCTTCCCCGGCTGCTTTATTTACCTAATCAAGCCTGGGCAATGGCGGGCGCCCCTCCCCCAGCCTCGCTGCCGCCTTGCAGTTTGCTCTCAGACTGCTGTGCTAGCAATCAGCGAGACTCCGTGGGCGTAGGACCCTCCGAGCCAGGTGCGCGATATAATCTCGTTGTGCGCCGTTTTTTAAGCCCGTCGGAAAAGCGCAGTATTCGGGTGGGAGGGACCCGATTTTCCAGGTGCCGTCTGTCACCCCTTTCTTTGACTAGGAAAGGGAACTCCCTGACCCCTTGCGCTTCCCAAGTGAGGCAATGCCTCGCCCTGCTTTGGCTCGCCCACGGTGCGTGCACCCACTGACCTGCGCCCACTGTCTGGCACTCCCTAGTGAGATGAACCCGGTACCTCAGATGGAAATGCAGGAATCACCTGTCTTCTGCGTCGCTCACGCTGGGAGCTGTAGACCGGAGCTGTTCCTATTCGGCCATCTTGGCTCCTCTGGCAATTCTTAAAAACAGTAGAATCTCAACATTTGCAGAAAATCGTTGTTAAAGGTTGGTCTATTATACCTGCAATGTTTTCTTTCTTTTATATATTAACGTATAGAAAGATATGCTCATATTTATTTTCATATTGTGATTTTAAGATTTTGCTGATTTTAAAAAATAATTGGTATCCTTTATTATCATATGTATTTTATTTACAAATGTTAAATTATTATTGGAAAAAAAGGGTTCGTTGACATCCCCAGATTGTTGAAGGGGTTCATGGTGTAAAAAAGGTTAAGAACTCCTGTTAGTCTAAGAGATTTTGAATTACTCAATGGTAGCAGTACAGTTGGGAAGTATAAGTGAAAATCTGCTGTTTTATTTGCCAGGCTGTCTGTATTTGCCATCCATATACTTTTTAAAAAATCAGACCGTATATATATATGATATTTATAGATATATCATTGATTAGGTCTCTTCTTCCTCTTTCTCTCTCTCCTGTGTGGTTCTTACCCAAGTAATTATAAATTAATATACTTAATATTCACTATATTCTGTGTGTGTGTTTTTAAAATCTATTTTCTATGGGGAAATAGGTACATGTAAAATACATAATTTAAGAAAGAGAAAGAGCAATTTATAGTAGCCAAAGACAGTTGTTTCATAGGATTCAGTTAGTATAAAAATGAAAGTAAATTTTATGTAGAGAAGATACTATCCTTATTTTTAAAAATTTTGTTTGGATACATAAGATTTTACATATTCCTGGGGTACATGTGATACTTTCTTATATGCCAGTATGTGTAATGATCAGGTTAGGGTATTTGGGGTTTCCATCACCTTGAGTATTTATCATTTCTATGTGTTGGGAACAGTCAGGTTATCTCTTCTAGCTACTATGAAATGTATAATACATTGCAGTTAATTCTAGTCACCCTATTCTGATGCCAAACATCAGAACTTACGCCTTCTAAGTATGTGTATATACCCTCATACGGTTTGGCTCTGTGTCCCCACCCAAATGTCATCTCAAATTGTAATCTCTGTGTGTCGAGGGAAGGGAGGGACCTGTTGGAAGGTGATTGGATCATGTGGGCAATTTCCTCCATACTGTTCTCATGATAGTGAGGGTGTTCTCACAAGAGCTAATGGTTTTAAAAGTATTTGGAAGTTGCCCCTTTACACTTCTCTCCTACCACTGTGTAAGGCATCCCTTGTTTCCCCTTAACCTTTTGCCATAACTGTAAGTTTCCTGAGGCTTCCACAGTCATAAAGAAATGTGAGTCAATTAAGCCTCTTTTTTCCATAGATTATCCAGTCTCTGTTATTTCTTTATAGCAGTGTGAAAACAGACTAATACAGAGAACTGGTATAAGTAGAGTGGAATACTGCTATAAAGATAACCTGAAAATATGGAAGCAACTTTGGAACTGAATAACAAGCGGAGGTTGGAACTGTTTACAGGGCTCAGAAGAAGACAGGAAGAATATGTTGGGAACTGGAATAAAGGTGACTCTTGTTATGCTTTAGCAAAGAGTCTGGCCGTATTTTGCCCCTGCCCTAGAGATATGTGGGACTTTAAATTTGAGAGAGATGATTTAGGGTATCTGGTGGAATAAGTTTTTAAGCAACAAAGCATTCAAGAGGTGACCTGGATTATTCTGAAAACATTCAGTTTTATGCATCCATGAAGAGATGGTGGGAAAAAAAATCAGAGCAAAAATACAGTAATAAGAAAGAGTTTGACCTTACTTTGAACCAAATTAAATAAACAATTAATACTGCATCACTGAAGAGAGGCATGTAAGTCTCGTTGTATATATATATTTTATTTCAATGTAGAGACAAGACCCAGTGTCCATCTTTACATGCATGTGCATGCAAACAGACACATGAGTGCATGCTCCCACCCCACAGGCCCACCACAGTCATCGTCTTTAGTTCCATCTGGTGAACATGGATCTCCACTTTGGTGAAATTATGTAATTGTTAACTTGATCTTATAGTTTTACAAACTTTTCAAAGTAAGGACATTCCAAGGATGAAGTAGTAAAATGGTCTGCATGAAGCGGTTTCTGGTGTGCATTGTAAAATTCAGGTATCGCATTGAAAGGCTGTCAACAAAATAGGCACATCTAATTTTTCCCCCAAATTTAGAGTTTTTGTCAATCTTTATTAGTTATAAACATTGAAGAATTACCTACATTTTATTACAGGATTATACTTTATATAAACATTTCTATATTGTTTTTAGGTATCCATGACTTATTTTAAAAATTATACGTCATTTGATTCACTTTTTTTTCAAGTGACACACACACAGGTATTTGTGGATGTGTGTGTGTGTGCATTTTAATTGAGATATTATTCAACTCCACCTTTTTTTGGTTTTCCTGGCATCTTAATATATATTAGGCATATTATTGTGGTATTTGCAGGATGTCTTCAGAACATTGTGTATGCTCAGAAACAAATAGGAAAATCAATACAATCTCATTCTAATGATAAAAATAAATATTGTCTGCTCTTAAAATTACTTTCACCAATTAAGTCCCACCCTTTGCTGCCTTCATTGTTTCCTTTGGCAGTTGCTATCTTCCTGGGTTTTCCTTTAGTAAAGAAAATACTGGCTGTAATCAGTTTTAGCGATTCCTGTGGTCTGATTACACTTTTGGATTGAGTTCTGGCTGAGTAGTTTGTTATGTATCTGGTATCTGCATTTAATGTTTACGGGGGCTTCACCTACAACAGTAGAAAAAGAAACACATCAGGATGGCTGCTCTTTGGCTCCTCCTTAACTAGGCCCTTTCTTCAAGCATTTTATATGACACTTGGAACGTTAGTGGGTTTCACAGCTGCAACGTTTAGTGGAAATAAACCCAAAGGAGCCATCTGCCCTCCCCACGCTGCCTTCTTTCAATTCCCTAGCAACTTCCCAGCAGCCAGCTGCCACAGAAACAATTGGAAACGCAAGACTCAGTGGACTGTAATGATTGTTATTCTCTGGGAAAGTAGGTTCTCTGATTTGGCTGAGAGATAAAGGATACTGGATGCACTTGATTCATCTGACTGTATCAATAATATCCAACTCCTACCATTTGCTTACCTGTTAAGATTTGATGGGAAAGGTCTTTTGATTTCTAGGGATGAACTAGATGAAAACAAATTCAAAGATCAAGTCGTTGGCTTGGGAGTGGTGAGCAGAGAATTCGACTGAGGGAATGTCACATTTTATCTTCTGTGCTGCAAATAATGTTGCCTGCTGATCTCAGCCTTGTCAGTGCATCCCAGGCAATAGATTGGCCCACCACTTTCCCCAGTCCTTTTCACATTTGGGGGAAGCAGGTTCCATTCCACTGAGACCCATATGCTGAGTAGACAAACGACCTGCTTCAGCCCTTGGAGCATCTGAGTACCCAACACTCCACTGAAGGGCACATGATGCCATCTTACAGTTCATCAGTTGAGCAGATAACAAGCTGTTTTTGTAAATTTAGTAAATGAATTGTATTTTCTGCTAATAAAAAATTTAGAAAATTTATGGGGTTGAGGTTCTAGGAAGATAACTAAGATAAGAAGATTTGATAAAAACAATTGGCTTTAACCCATGATTTGCCCCGCAGGTTAACTTTCTTTGTGCACCACATTTTTCTTACTTCTGGAAGTATTAACCATAAGTCAAGTTTGAAAATTACAGTTAAATGTTCCTTATTAGAGATCTATCATTTAAAAATAGAAATTCTCTCCATATCTTACAACCATGATAGTTTTCTTAAGCTTGGTCTGTTAGCAAAGTTATCTCCCATCAATAATTGTGTAAAGAAACTTGTGCTTCTTTTAAACATTGAATTTAACAGAATTGTTAGTACATTATGATCTAATCATAGAGGGCATAGACAAAACAATCAGCCAAGTTGGGGTTGGAATTGCATGACTAAGCATACTTGTATAGATATAAATAGGAGCTAAATGCATGAGTTAATATCCTATATTGCAGGAAACTGAGCATTCTGTTAACCCATCTTATCTCAGAGAATATTTCTGGTTAGTTCTGGCCACCTTGCTACCAGTTATTTGGAGTATAGGCCTACATTCTCTTAGCCAAAATTTATAAATCTAAAAATCTCTGAAAATAAAAGTTTTTAATAGTTTGTAGTAAAACAACATAACCAAAATTTAAATTGCATAAGGTTATTTCACTAACTATAAGTATTCTTCCTTTTCTTTTTTTTTGCTGCAGATATATAGCATGTTTGATTACTGTCTGCTCTGTTAGACCTTGCTCCAGTTATTATATAATATGCATATGTGCATTATTTTATCTCTCCAAAATCTGAAAAATCATGAATTCTAAATTCCTATGGTCTCAAATGTTTTGGATAAGGAATTGTGGGCTACTATTATTTTTCTCTGAGATTCTTTCCCAAAGTAACTGGTGGTTTCCTACAAAATGCCATCTCCATTCTATATCTTTGCCTCCCATTGATTTAATACAGTTTAATCTGGCTTTTGCTACGCTTTTTCCATTGGAACTCTTCTTCCTATACCTCACTGCCGAGTTGAGTTGCCATGCTCTGGGTCACAGGTACTTGACTTGTCTGCAATCACTCTGCCATCAATGTCCTTCTTTCCTCCCTTTCTCTCTCCATCCTCAGCCTCATATGACACTGCCTTCTCCTGATGGCCAATGGTCCCTCTTTCTCAGACTGCCCTACTTCTACATGCTTTCTGTATATTATTCTTTGGGTTTATTCTCAAAGTTTTCTTTTCCTTGTATCTTCTTTGGGCTGTCTTATTAACACAGATGCTTTTTTATTATGATGATTGCGGTAAAATATAAACAAAGATGTGGGATCTTTACATAAGATAGAATTTACCATTTTAAGCTTTTTGAAGGGTACAGTTCAGTGGCATTAAGTATGCTCACATTGTAGTGCAACCATCACCATCATCCATCTCCACAACTTTTTCAACTTCTTTAAATGAAACTCCATACCCACTGAACAGTAATGCCCCATTTGTCCTTTCCCAAATCCCCTGGCAACTGCTATTCTACTTTCTGTTTCTATGAATTTACCTATTCTGGGTTGGGTATATCATATAAGTGGAATCATGCAATATTTGTTCTTTTGTGACTGGCTTATTTCACTTAGCATGAGGACTTCAAGTTTCATCCATTTTATAGCATGTGTCAGAATTTCCTTTTTTAAGGCTGACTAATACTCCATTTTAGGTGTATACAGCATTTTATTCATCCATTCATTATTTGATGGACACTTGGGTTGCTTCCATCTTTTGGCGCTTGTGAATAATGCTGCTATGAACATGGGTATACAAATATCTATTCATGTCGTTGTTTTCAGTCAATTTTGGTATATACCCAGAAGTCAACACAGGTGCTTTAGACCACGATCTATACATTATGAGAGGTGGGGGATAGAACCTTGTGGCATAGGATACGCAGCCACACATACTGGGGTCTTTACCAGACAGGGGACCACAAAAGGGAGGAAGAGCAAGTTGTTCTCTAATTCAGAATTGGGTAGGACAAAGGCTGATGCCAGAAAGTCTCTGTTCTGTAAGACTCCCTCTATAGTAGAGATAAAGTATATGCACCTGTATACAAAACACCTAGAGGAAGTGGCAGCAGAGATTATAAACTACAGAAATAAGGATGATAGTAAGAAGGGATAGGGTAGAATGCTCCAGGAAAAGAAGAAGGAAAAGGAAATGGTTCTATAGAGTTAGGAGCCCACCAAAGACTACTGGCTATATAGGGAACCTGTGTAGCCATTCCATGGAAGTCCTAATCAGTACCTGTTTCTTAGCCCCAATACTATCAATAATGTCTAGTGATGAAGTTGGATTATTTGAAAGATAAACTATTGCTACATTTATTTCGTAAGCCTTCAGTAAAAGATAGAATTATACATTTTCAGAGGTGGCAAAAACATTAAAAAATAAAATGTTTTAAGGGCAGATGGATTGGGATCTTCCTAGTCTTTTATATGAACTATTGAAAAATTTCCTGATTGTCTTGTCAATAAAGTTCTTTCTTCAGTTCTCTTCTCTGTATTGCCAACCAAACATTCCCTACTTTAAATCTATCCCTAAACCTGCCAGTCCCCATAATCTCTGGTGGAAATGTAACTCTACCACATAGCATTATGGCCTTGCCTGTCTTTTTAGTTAAAATACTTTCCCTAATCACCCTCCCAACCACAGGAAACACTAATACCCTGTCACTTATTCTTCCTGATCTTCCATTTATTTGCAGTTAACGGGATTGTTTTAAGAATTAAATGGCACTGGCCGGGCGCGGCGGCTCACGCCTGTAATCCCAGCACTTTGGGAGGCCGAGGCGGGCGGATCACGAGGTCAGGAGATCGAGACCATCCTGGCTAACACGGTGAAACCCCGTCTCTACTAAAAATACAAAAAAAATTAGCCGGGCGTGGTAGTGGGCGCCTGTAGTCCCAGCTACTAGGGAGGCTGAGGCAGGAGAATGGCGTGAACCCGGGAGGTGGAGCTTGCAGTGAGCCGAGATCGCGCCACTGCACTCCAGCCTGGGCGACAAAGCAAGACTCCCTCTCAAAAAAAAAAAAAAAAAAAAGAATTAAATGGCACTTAAAAATACTCAATTAGTGGTAGATAATGGCAATTTTGATGATGATGATGATGATAATCAAAGAAGAGGATGAGAAAACAATATTTTATCTCTTACATGTGCTTCTGTATTAGTCTGTTCTCACACCTGAGACTGGGTAATTTACAAAGAAAAGAGGTTTACTTGGCTCACAGTTCCACGTGTCTGGGGAGGCCTCACAATCATGGTGGAAGGAAAAAGGGGAGCAAAGTCATGTCCTCCATGGCAGCAGGCAAAAGAGAGTGTGTGCAGGGGAGCTCCCCTTTATAAAACCACCAGACTACTCACTATCATGAGAACAGCACAGGAAAGACCTGACCCCATGTTTTAATTACCTCCCACCGGGTCCCTCCCAAGACACGTGGGAATTATGAGAGCTAAAATTTGAGATTTGAGTGGGGACAGAGCCAAACCATATCAGCTTCCTTTGGAAATAGAATGCTTTAAAAGGAATTTTTTGATGTGGCTTATGATTGTGGAATCACCGGCTATTTAGAGAATATCTGAATGGCTTATAGTACTTAGGGTGTAAGAAAGGAGAAGGAGTTATAAAAAAGTATGAAATGTCTAACTAGCCATCACACTTACTTATTTTTATGTGTTTATGCATTTAGTTATATATTATGTTTAAGAAGCAAGAATTGGCTGGGCATGGTGGCTCACGTCTGTAATCCCAGCACTTTGGGAGGCCAAGGCGGGTGGATCATGAGGTCAGGAAATCGAGACCATCCTGGCTAACACGGTGAAACCCCGTCTCTACTAAAAATACAAAAAATTAGCTGGGCGTGCGGGAGGGTGCCTGTAGTCCCAGCTACTTCGGAGGCTGAGGCAGGAGAATGGCGTGGACCCAGGAGGCAGAGCTTGCAGTGAGCCGAGGTGGTGCCACTGCACTCCAGCCTGGGCGACCAAGTGAGACTCTGTCAAAAAAAAAAAAAAAAAAACAAGGCAAGAATTTCACGTATAAAATAGTAAAGAATGACTAAAATATTTGAAATCTAAATCTGTTGTTCTGAGTAAAAGTACTGCCACAAGTCCTGGTTTTATTAATTTCCTATTGTGTATAACAAATTAACACAAACTTAGCAGCTCAAAACAACACCTATTTATTGTCTCACAGTTCTGTAAATTAGAAGTCCAGGCAAACTCAACCAGGTTCTCTATTTAGGATCTCATGAGGCAAAATAAATATGTCAGCCAACTGGGCTTTCATCTAGAGGCTCTGGGGACCAATTCACTTTCAAACTAATTCAGGTCCTTGGCAGAATTTAGTTCTTTTCACTTGTAGGTCTGAGGGCCTTGCTGGCTGTGGCCAGGTGTTGCTTTCAGCTCCTAAAGGCCACTCCCTGACCTTTATTCATGGCCTCCTGCCACTTCCAAGCTAGCAATGGCACATCAAATACTTCCGATGTTTTAAATCTCGACTTCTTCTTGTTTGAATGGCTGGAGAGAGCTTTCTGCATTCAAAGCGCTCATCAAATTAGGCCTGTTCTATTTGAATAATCTGCTTATTATAAGGACAACTGAGTAGAAATCTTAATTACATGTGCAAAGTTCCTTTTGCCCTTTAATAATCACTGGAGGGCTATCCCATCATATTCAAAGGGGAGGGAATCACATAAGGATGACTGTCATTGGGGATTATTAGTAGAAGTCTTCCTATTACATTGGTGGTCAGGTAGGACAGTCCTACCTTTCTGGAGGTCCTCACTGGTGAGTGAGTCTATAGAAAGGAAGTGTGAAGAGATGAGAGAGCCTTTTGAGGTCACTGGGTGTGGTAATATGGCATTGAATTATACAAGTGGCACTGGGGACCTAGGACTATAGTGAGGGTACCCTGAGACTTGGTGGTTTCAAAACAAATCCTGACATGCCTGCTGGAGCATTAGTCACCCATTATTTGCCTAAGGCAAATCACCGTCATGTCCCAAGGGGAAATTGATGGCAGTTAAAATGTTTTGGTACTCTCATCTCTACTATATCCTTCCTCTCCAAAAAAATAACCAAAATAACTCTCATAGGACTTCACCCCTCGCCCAGCACTTTATTCAGGAGACCATACCCCAATTTATCGTTTCCCAGTACTCTTCCTCTTCCCAGGAAAAATTCCAGATCAAGTCAGCAAGATATTGATCCGATTAAATTAATTGACACCAGAAGCATATAAATGACAGACTCAAATCTCTTCAAGGATATTATATCCAATAAGTAACTTAACCTACAATTAAAAGCATGAGGGACAAAATCTACTTTTGAAATATTTTAAAATTTAAAAATAACATGCCTGGTGTAATAAATTTAAATAATGCAACGTGATGAATGAAATTTTGAAATACTCAGAAGCAGTATAATTTTATAGTTTTGTATATAATAGATAATTGTACAATTAATTAAATGTATTCTTTACCTTATACTTAAGAAACACTTGGCTGTGAATATCTACCTCTTAAATTGGTTGTAAATTGTATTTAGTCTTAGAGTGAGGTTAAAAATTAAAAATTAGTCATAGTAGTTTTTTTTTTTTTTTTTTTTTGAGACAGAGTCTCACTCTGTCGCCAGGCTGGAGTGCAGTGGTGCAATCTCAGCTCACTGCAACCTCCGCCTTCCGGTTCAAGCGATTCTTCTGCCTCAGCCTCCCGAGTAGCTGGGACTATAGGCATGTACCACCATGCCCGGCTAATTTTGTGTATTTTAGTAGAGATGGGGTTTCACCATGTTGGCCAGGATGGTCTCAATCTCCTGACCTCGTGATCCGCCTGCTTCGGCCTCCCAAAGTCATAGTAGATGTTACGCTGCTAGCATGTGTTTAAGAAGAGGGAATTTTTAGTAAATAGATACCTTATCAAGAAAACCCTAGTTTAAAATGTGTTGAAAATTAATGCATTCTTTGCTATCTTTACACATCTCAGCAGCTTTAAACCTCCATGTGTTTCAATCCTTTTTTTTTCTTTCAATTGTCCCCCGCCACACCTCTTTATTCCGTCTTTCTGGAGGTCTGTGGTCAGAATTAGACGTGAGAGTTGAATGTGGCCCAGCTGATAAATCCCAGCATTGCTGTGAATGTGCTGGAGGCTGCGGCAGAGCTGGGGTTAAGGTCATGGTGGTTAGAAACTTTTTAAAAATGTATCCTATATATCCTTAAGGTACAGAAGGTTGATGTGACGCCAATCTAAGTTTGTTATCATATTAGGGCCTCTATATAGTACAAAATAAGCGAGGTCTTTGACATTCTATTTTATAGCTGAATTTATTATATCAACTACATTTAGGAATGAAGGTAAGTGCCTTTATCCCTAATTTAATGTTTTAAGACTCATTCCCTTTCCCCACCCTTCCATTATTTTCTAGTTAGCTAAATTTGATACCTCCAGGGCCCCTGTTTGTGGTGGGAACCCCCATCAGTTATACATTTCCTGGAGTAAGATGTAGTAACTGTGAAATGGTTTTGATAGAAAGGGGGCACTAGGTCGATCTCCATACGTGTTTCTGAGCAAGGCAATGAACTTCATGAGTAACTGAAAATAAATGATAAATTGTGTAACAGACCCAATGGTCAAATTTTTTGATTTGTGGAATTTGATTATAACTGTCAGTCAGTGGTTTTGTTGATACCTGATTTTTATGAATTTGATTATCAAATTTGGTAGTGAGGTCATTTTTTAAAACTTACTCTGTTTCAGAGAGAGTCACTTTGAAATATTGTCCTCTTAATCACTTGCCCAATATCATAATGGATTCAGTTAGAAAATGCCTACCCAATATGGAAAAGACCTAATTCTATAATATGTCCACTCACATGTTCTTGCTATTAAGCTTTGTTCATTTAAATACAATTATTTGCTAAATAATTCCTATCCTATTATGTGATTAGTGATGAATATATATGCTTTTTTTTTTTTCTTGAGATGGAGTTTCACTCTTGTTGCCCAAGCTGGAGTGCAATGGCGCGATCTCAGGTCACTGAAACCTCCGCCTCCCGGGTTCAAGGGATTCTCCTGCCTCAGCCTCCTGACTAGCTGGGATTACAGGTGTGCACCACCACGCCCGGCTAATTTTTTGTATTTTTAGTAGAGACGGGGTTTCGCCATGTTGGCCAGGCTGGTCTTGAACTCCTGACTTCAGGTGATCCACCCACCTCGGCCTCTCAAAGTGCTGGGATTACAGGTGTGAGCCACTGCACCCGGCCCTATATGCTTTTTTCACAATGAAATATATATGCTTTTTCCACAATCCAATAATAAGCAGAATATTTAATTTAAAATGTTTTCCTTTTCTATGAAACAAATTTGTTTGAGATTCATTGGTTTACAATATATGTGCTTTGGATGGTCTGGGAGAATTTTATGTTTCTATAGAAATGGTGTTTCTACAATGTTCTTCTTTGGAAAGACACCATGAGTTATAGTAAGTCAATTAGTCTCAAATGTATTTATGTATAATTTTAACATAAAGAAAATGTTTCTGTACAACATGATGAAGTGTTAATCCATCTGGGTGATGTTGTTTAGTCTTAATTTCCTCTTGATCATTTGCAGATGGATTCATCAAATGACTATGATTTCTTTTTAAATTATTTCTCTCCCTTTGAGCATAATAGCTATTCTTTTTTTTCGTAGACTTAGTGGACCTAGTTAATTTGTAGGAGGAAGTATGTAATTTAAAGCTATTCATACATTGATGTTAGTCTAGGATACTTTTGTTAATTTTGGAAAGTAAATGTCAATGGGAGTTGAAAACAAGTTTCTTTTCTTTTCTTTTCTTTTTTTGAGACAGTCTTATTCTGTCACCCAGGCTGGCTGAAGTGCAGTGGCATGATCATGTCTCACTACAGCCTTGACATCCCACGCTCAAGCAATCCTCCCACCTCAGCCTCCTGAGTAGCAGGGACTACAGGCGTACACCACCATACCCAGCTATTTTTTGTAGAAATGGGGTTTCGCCACCTTGTTCAAGCTGGTCTTGAACTCCTGAGCCCAAGGGATTAGCCCACCTCAGTCTCCCAAAGTGCTAGGATTACAGGAGTGAGCAACCACTCCCAGCCAAAATAAAATATTTAAGTAGAAGACAGCAAATAATAAAATTATGCACAAATTTCAAGGAAAATAAAATCAAGGAAACAACTTCTGGCTGTTTGGAAGGGAATTGAAGTGTAGAATGTGATGGCTCCTTCTCCTTCTTTAGGTAGATGTTTAGATCTTTTTCATCATTTGGGCAGATGTATAGAAGTGTGCTCTTTACTCTGTGCCTTGCTCTTCTACTGCAGTTGAAGGCCGCATCCTTCACTCTACATGTCATGCTTTAAGACAGCCTGATATTGCAAGATCAGATCTCATAAGCGGTACATCACAAAGTGATTATTTGCTCTATTTAAGGACAAAACAAAAAACTGTAGATGCCTATAAATTTGACAATCCTAATGGGCTTACAACAGGGCTGTATTTTAGCAACATACTGATTTACAGCAGTTTCAGAATCTTCCTTCTTTCTTGTGCAGAAACTGCTAACAGGGGTTTATGCTCGTCTCCTGAAACAGCTCGCTCCAAATTCACTTGGAGTGGCATTTTTTTTTTTATTGGCATTTAATCCTCACCTATCTGCTGCTAATGCTTAAGGCTTTGTGTCTCTGCTCTGATCTCTACCTGGAACTCCACATGCTGTCTATTTGGGCATCCTTAAACTTGGCCCTTACCGTAATAGAAACATCTCTGCCCCATTCTTATTAGGGCCCCTATTAGGCAGGAAGCAGTAGAAGTAAAGTTAATTTTATCAGAAAGTGGTGTTTATTATAAGGATTCCGGTGTGTATTTCAGACACTTTAGGGGCACTATTCCTTAGGAAGGATCTAGAAACAAAACTAGAAAGTTGTAATTGCCCTCTCTCTCGCTCTCTCCCTCCCTCTTTCCCCTTCTCCCCATCTCTCCTCTCCCTCTTCCCTTTTTTTCTCTCTTTTCTCTTCCCCTTTCTTCCTTCTCCATTTCTGTCTCTCTGTGCATTTTCTTATTTCCATTTCATCTTTAGACTAGCATCTTCTGTTCTGTAGTCCACGAAGCAAGAAATGGCTAGTTCACAGGTCAAGACAACACGTCACATTCAGAAACTGACGCGCTGTCTCCAATTACAAGGTCTTGTGCCATCAGGAGTGACCTGGCAACATTGCTGAAAGCTGGGACAGGCCTCAGGCTTGTGAATGGCACTTTTCGCAGCGTTGGCCTCTCCTGGGCTCTAGGGTCTAAGTTTATAGTGCATATTTCTGGCATTAAATCTTGTCACACTGAGACTCTCGTATGCTCTGATGCTTTATAGCCACCTCTTTTCACTGCCTCAGGGAAAGGATAAAATTCTTCAATTTCTTCGGTGAATATTTAGAAAGACCTGCTTTGTACCAAGCTCATGGAACACATACTTGCCAAAAAGAGTTTAGTATCTGTTGGGGAAGCAAGCAAATAAAGGACACCAATTACAAATGTGATAAGTGCTATAAAGTGAAGAAGCTGAGATAGAAAACAGTACAAGATAGGGGAATCTATTTTAGAAAGGCTTCTCTGAGGAGGTGAGATTTTAAGCTAATATCTGAAGGATGTGCTAGAGCTAGCAGGAAAAAATTTGTTTGTTTTCAACAAAAGAAAAGGAAAATCTAATTTGTGAATAAGGGGAGACTGACATGGGAGAAAGCAGAGCGAGGGTGAGACTATGACTTCTTGGTCAGGGAGTTTAGATTTAATCCCAAGTGCAGCGCCAGTTAAAAAAAAAATCATGAGCAGGTTGTTGATGTCATATAATCTATTAAGAAGTATTATCTAGCCTTTAATTTATGCCAGACCCCATTCTGGTGTACTGAAGAGGATTAAAAAATAAGTCAAATATATAATCCTACTCTGAGTTTGATTGTAACGTAGCCTGTGAGGAAAGGCTGATTGAGGAGGTTCAAGTCTCAGGTAGGAAGCCCTGGGGGCCCAAGCTGGCCATATGCCCAGTGACCTCAGGCCTAGGTGTCAGGCAGACTCTAGTGCTTGGGGGCCAAAGAGGTTTGTTAATCAGCTCACAAGCAGCTGAGTGAGGACCTCTCTCATGTGACAAAGAGGGCTGTCATATAGCACAGCATTCACTGTGTGCCGAAACCTCTAAGCACTTGTTATATCTACTCAATTTAATCCTCAAGTAACTCCATGATGTAGGGATTATTATTATCCCCATTGTACAGATGAAGATATTGAGGCACAGAGTTGTAAAGTAACTTGTCGAAGGCCACACAGCCATCAAAGGTAAAACAAGGATTTAACTACAGGACAGTCTGATGCCAGAGTCTGCCACTAAACACCATGCTGTGATGATGTGTCCTTGTTGTCCCCCTGGACAGATAGAAAGAACATGGGCAGGGTTGCACATGGGGTCATAGAGAAAGCTCTGGTTTTACATGTAGTTGATTAGGTATGCTGTGGGTTATGCTGGATTGACAGGGAAAGCAGTGTGTACAAGTGAAAATCCTGTCAATATGGTTCTAGGGATCTGCAGAGATTATCTTGGCTGTTTCTTATATTTCTCTGTGCTGACTTTTTGGAAACTACGCAACTTTGGAAACTGATCTTTCCTTCATTTCTTATCAAGATGTTAATTGCTTTAAGCTATCTTTTCTTATGATTAGCTCTGGTCTCTAATGCACTATTATATAGTTTAAGATTAAAACAAATTATATAAAAATTCATATTAAATAAATAATAGAAAAATACAAAATATTTACTGGAAAGCATTTTATACAATAAAGATTTTACTTACAATAGATTTTATAGAATATTTTTGCACACCTACTTTGAAGGAGGAGAAGTAGTGTAACTTTCAGTAATACTTAACTCACCTATGTCTCTGCACCTTTCCTTGTCATGTTCAGATTGATTCAAATGAATAGTAAATATGAATTAACTCCTATTCTTGATGTACTATAATGAAATAAAATTCTAATTATCATTAAGTTTACTTTGGAAAGCAAAAGTACTCCTGAAATTGGAAGTTGAATTAAGCAATTTTGTAAACCTTCAGTTTCTTATATTTCTTTAATATCTGGAAACAGTAGCTATTCTGTATCTTTCCCAAGTCAGTATATTAGAGTTGCAAAGGCATCCCTTGTTGGAAATCTTCCTTGTAGTCATACCTCCCTTTTTGGCTATTTTTTTGCTATAGATGTTCTCTAATAGTTTAAATATATCTCTGAAGTTATGTAAATTTCATAACTTTGGAGACATATTTAAGGAAACATTCTGCATCATAAGTGATTTGTCATAGTGTATTAATCAGGGTCTAATCAGGAAAAAAATGATGCAGTAACTTAAACAGAAAATTTAGTATAAAGAATTGTTAACTATCATAAAGAATTTGAATATGAGAGATTGACTAGTGAGAAGAGAACTCTAAAGAATATAGGAATAGCAGATGTGAAGGATGACTCCTAGCCCTAGAACTTGAGATAGCTTGACCAAGAAACCAAGAAAGACCCCCCTCCACCCCCTAGGGCTAAGTTCCTGACCTTGCTAGAGAGGGTATGGTTATATGTATTGAATGGCAAAGAAGCTGCTATGGTGTAGTGCTGGTGGAGCTTTCCAGAAATATTCCCTCGCGGGTGCCAGAGAAAGCTGTCCATAGGGAGATGTCTTGCTGGAGGCGCTGTTACAAAACTGCCCAAAGAGTATGCCAAAGAAAGTGGTTGGATGCAAAGTGCTGCTAGCCCGGCCGTCATGTACTACAGACACCTGTACTGGGGAAGCCACTAATACTACTCCAAGAAAAGTACACCAGAACCAAGAAAAGAAAGCCCTTTCTTCTTCCCCTTCCCCTCCCCTTCCCCTTCTTCTTTCCCTTCTTCCCTTCTTCTTTTCTCCTTCTCCTTCTCCTCCTCCTTCTCCTTCTCCTCCTCCTTCTCCTCCTCCTCCTTCTCCTCCTCCTTCTCCTTCTCCTCCTCCTTCTCCTTGTCCTCCTTCTTCTTCCTCTTTTTTTTTTTTTTTGAGACGAGGTCTCACCTTGTCACTGAGGCTATAATACAGTGGTATGATCACAGCTCACTGCAGCCTCGACTTTCTGGCTTAAGTGATCCTCCCACCTCAGCCCCCCAAGTAGCTGTGACTACAAGCACATGCCACCATGTCCGGCTAATTTTTGTATTTTTTTGTAAAGATGGAATTTCTCCAATGTTGCCCAGGCTGGTCTTGAACTCCTGGACTCAGCTGATCCACCCGTCTCGCCCTTCCAGAGTGCTAAGATTACAGTTAGGATGGGATGAGCTATTATACCTGGCCTTAACCCGTTCTTCTACTAGGTGTTTCCGGCACCCTCTGTCCACAAAGGTTAACATTTCACCAGCTGATGAATGAGAAAATATTTATCAAGCCCAAATTCGTTTTCACAAAGCAAGTAGTGAAGGGTGAATTTGAATCTAAGAGGTAATAAACTGATAACTAGCACATGTGGGAATACCCATCCACTGTCAGAATTTTAACCAAGGTCTTTCAAAAGCTGCCATCCTGAACTTATTACAAAACTAACTTACTGCTTTGAACATGTAGTTTATTTATCTGTCTGTCTATATCTTTTACAGAAATTGATTGACTCTAACCACTCCTTATGTCATGTGTATGCCTTAATCAGTTCTTCAAAACAAAATATTCATTATTTTTTAACTATTTTATAACTAATCATGATAGAAACTCTTGTACACAAAACCGAGTGTCTAACATTTTTAGAACGAGAGATTTTTAGTTTTGGGTGGAAATAGCTTAGGTGTTACTTTAAATATTGCAGCTTATCAGTTTTCAGATGTTTCTTGCCTCTGCACTACCATTAGGTTTTAAGGAAGCTCTCGGGGACCTGGACTGAGTCATTCTTAAATACTATACATTGTCATCATCTGGCATGGTAGATACATGGTAGCATAGTAGATGCTCAGACAGATTAATTATCTGTGCATGAATGAAAATGGATTACAACTACCTAAGTTTGTAGATAAACTGTTTTCATCACTAAAAAAATACAAGAAGTGTTGTATTTGGGTAAGACATTAGGTATACAATAAAACGTGCTTATATAAAATGTATACATTTTGCATAAGGCACATAACAAATGTATTAAAATGCAATAAGTTCTTTCCCAATAATTCTCAAAATATGTAAACAATATCATAGTTTGAGGAGCCACAGAGAACCTGTGAGAAGAAAATATCCAGGATGATACCATATTCAAAGAGAGAGTTCTCAGAAAGACAGTGAATTTTACCACATAACACGGTTCCAAGTTCTGGAATGCAGTAGTTTTCAGGAAGCAGTAATAACTCTTATCTTTGGTTTGTGAAGCTTTTCCTATTGTCAGTCTTGAGAGGAAGGGTTTTCTTGATGTTGCTGTAAGCTTCATTTGCTGATCTATAAATCATTTTTTTCTCCCTGAGGTGTATCCTTCAGAAGATATATCAATATTTTTTTCCTAATTTATAAAAATTAAAGTCCTAGAATATATAGCTGTTGCATACCATTGTGACAGACTTTGTGTTTATTCTTTTTTGAGACAGGGTCTCGTTCTGTCACCCAGGCTGGGGTGCAGTGGTGTGATCCTGGCTCACTGTAGCCTCGACCTTCTGGGCTCAAGAGATCCTCCTGCCTTAGCCCTACCTAGTAGCTGGGACTGTAGGTGCTTGCCACCATGCCTGGCTAATTTTTGTATTTTTTTGTAGAGATGGCGTTTTACCATGTTGCCCAGGCTGGTTTCAAACTCCTGGACTCAGGCAGTCTGCCCACCTCAGGCTCCAAAAGTGCTGGGATTACAGGCATGAGCCACCACACCCAGCCAGATATATCAATCTTGGTGGAAAAGGAAAGCTTAGAAGAACAACATGTTTATAAGCTTGTATGATAAGGATGTTTATTTATGAATGTAGAAATGTTATAATAAAAGTATATTGTTAAGGGACTCGAGACTGAAGTTCTGCCTGTTATTTGAGCACAGTAACTGTTACTGATTCAGAATCCACAGTGCCAACTAATGGTAGTTTAGTTGTAATAAAAGAAGGCTATAGAAGAATGGGAGAGAAATGAGGAAGGATAGAATAGTCATAATCTTCAAATATATCTACCAATCTTTTTATCTAAAGACATAGTGGCCTACAATTATTATTTCTATTTTCTTATTGTAATTAAGTTGATATTTTCTTAACAATATAAATAGTACATCTACTTCTTTCTCATTGGTAGAAAAGAATATGAAATGAAGTCTGTATTTAGGTATTGTTTATTAAATTAGTATTCCTTGGTGTCTTTATTCAGTAGGAGATAACCTATATATTTAATATAGTATGAATAATACAAATGAACTCGTAAGAGACAGAACATGATTAATTCGTATTTATTGATATTTCACTGAGTGTATGGCATTGTATTTTATAAAAGCATTGAATTATTTGTGAATTGGTTTCTGATACTTTTGGTCTGTTTTATACTTTTTTTTTTTAACTTTAAGTTGAACTTGACAGCACTCCTAAATTCTGAAACTGGAAGAATGACAGAGGCAAAGGATTTTTTTCCCCTTCTAATAACATAAGAAATAAAAGCCAAAGGATATAATCACAACAATACCAACAATAAAACAGTAAAGCCCTGTGGGGACACTTCGGTGAGGGAGGCAGTACACAAAGCATCCGTGTTCTTACTTGCTCCATTCATTTAAATTATGTGTTACCAATAGAAACATTTCAAGCCTGGAAACCCGGGCAAAGCACTGTGGGTTCTCTGTTGCTTGTGAGTTGGAACACTAGGGGACAGCACTAAAATATTCCATAGTTACGTGTTATTGATCACTTGCAACTGTATAATAAGTAAGAGATTTTACTATTAAAGACTATCGAATCTCCTGTTGATTTCAGTGAATGAAGAAGCACAAAGAGGAAGATGAACTTTTCAAATCCATAAGTTCAGCCTTTATGAGCAAGTGTTTTGAATAATTTAGGAAAAGCTCCCAGGCTATTTTTCAGTTGCAAGATACTAAGACACGATAACTTAAAGGATTGTGATTCTTCTGCTAAAGAGTGTTTGTTCTGTCTTATTCTGTTGGGGTAAATATTTTGCTGACATTTTTACCTCTAATCTTGTTTTACAGGCACTTTGGAAAGACATGAGACAGGAGAAAGAGCACGAATTATTCTTAATTGTTGTGATGATTCACAGCTTGTGAAGTCTGTACTTCCCATTGCCTCAGAGACACTTAAGCACAAAAGTATAGAACAGAGATCCTCCAGCCCCTACCAGCTTGGGCCATTACCTTGCCCTGGTCTGCAGGTGGAGTCTTCATGTAAGGTAAGTTCAAATCAAGCTGTTGTTCACAAATAACATTATCAACCGAATAAGAAGTTATATGCATTCATAAATACATGGCACTTAAGTATCAGCACAAAAACAAGAACTAAGAGACTGCTGCATCTACCAAGTAATCTTGGGTGAATCAGTATAACTTTTTGAGTGACTATTATACTTACTATGGCATGATTTTTGACAAAATAGGTTCTGGCTTATCAAAATTGAGTCAATTTTATATTAACCCTTGAATCCTAGGTGATTTTCCATAAGGAAGGGAAAACATTTATATTCTGTAGTTTGGATATATTTTTATTTTTCACTTGAGAGTATCTGACCTCTTAAAAATGCTGATTGAAAATAAACAAAAAAAATCAGAAAAACTAGATCACAGTATGGATAATTCTTTTGATATAACCAGTATCTGTAGGATCACTAACTCTCTAGGATTCCAAGCCTCAGTGAATACACAGTGATGGAGTTGGCATTTATTCTCATAAACCAAGTCAACCAGCTTAGCAGAAATTTGGACTAGCTTTATTGTTTTTTACTTCTAAATATGATATAATAATCTGATTTCTTTAAGGGATTATTTTCCATCTTTTTGTATTTTCACCTCCAAATTATCCCCTCAACATACTGTTGTAACTATGCCATTTATATGTACATATCAAATGTATTTTTTCATATAAACATATTTTCATGGTATTACTATGTAACTTATTATTAATGGCTGCATTATGCTCTATGTGGTGTGTCTATCATTGCTGGTATAAATTGTTCCTCTATGTCTTGATATATGGCTTGGTTTTTATGTTTCACTTTTAAAAATAACACATCTATGAACCTAAAGCTTTTTTCATGTAGATTATTTAAAGGATACATTTTTGGAAGTGGGATTGCTAAATCAAGGTTTTGCTGATTTTTAATTACATATTGTTCATCTTTTCTGTTATTTTAATGGTATTTTGAAGGCTAGTAATATACTATTAATAAGGACTTAGAATAAGACCTTATTTTATCTCAGGTGTATGTATATAGTTAGGCAAAAGAATGTGTCATCATCAAGAAAGGCCAATGGGCCATTAAAGCCATGCCTCAAAGCAGTAGAGTTGGGGCAGGGGTGCTAGCATGTAATCTTTAGCTTTTTAGGTTTCGAGGCCTGATTCAGATTTCGCAAGTGAGTCTAGGATTTGTCAACCTTGTGAGAACTGAGTCACACTAACTAAATACCTAAAAAATGAATATATAAACTAGAATGACAATTCTTTAATTGGCATTCTGGTTATTGCTTGGTACATTCTCACTGTAGCAAATCTGAGGCCAGGGGAAGTTGTAATACAGGGTCCCTTGATGGGAATGGAGTCAGAGCCCAGAGGATATTCATTCACTGAGCTCTGAGAGTTGAATGTAGCCAATGCTTTCAGCCCAGCAGAGTACCATCTCCCTTGGTCAAAGCTAATAAAGCATGGAAACATTTCTGAATTTTGTATTTCTCTTCTTAAGACTCCATTTAGAACACCTGCTTTTGTTTGTACTTTCCTCCTTCAGATATTGAAGCCAGTGATTAGGTGACAGCTTTTTTTCTTTTCTCATTTAATCCATTGTCTTTAGGTTTTTAAAACCTATTTTTCCTATTCTTAACTTGAAAAGGTCATTTTTCTAAGGACAGTTATAGAGATGCATTGAAACTTCAACATTCACAGCTGAACATAAGGTGGGAAATTGAATCACACTGACAGTCTTAGGTATCATAAGGCTATAGTGAATAAAGCCCAGTAACTGAGCTGAGCCAGCTGCCAAGCATCCCCATCATGATGTGTCTTTGTTGCTCACTATTCATAACAGAGTTAGCATCTTATAGTGGAAATTATATGTTAGAGTAGTAGCTGAGAACTGGGGGAATGTCTCTTGACCTATGCGTTTCAGATGTCTAGGGTCTGCAGGAGCAAATCTCATTCATCAAGTGTCATTTTTACTAATTTAACTCCCAGAAGGTAAACTGACTGCTATTTATTTCACTCTCTTGAAGAGCTTCATAGCTACTCTTTAGGTAGTGGTAATAATATATATAGATTTCATTTTCTTTATATAATTTTGTTTCTTCCTTGACTTCAAGAAGCAATAAAATGCCAGAGTCTTGTTTTCCTACTTATAGGCTGATTTCAACTTTATTTTCTTGCTTTTGCCCCTTGCCTTAGATGACTACAATTTCAAACTTTCATTCTTTACATTCGGACATAAACTGAATTGGACAGGACTATCACCTTCTTTGTCCTACATACTATACTTCTTTTATTGTTGAATTTAGTGCTAATTAGAACAATATTTATTTGTGCTTCTCCTAAGTTATATCTTTTTAATTTATGTTCTGGGTATCTTCAATGTCTATTATACACTTTTTCTCTTAGCATTTCATCCTGATAGAGTTAGGCTGTTGAGATTGTTTTATTTGTTTATTTATTTATTTATTTATTTTTAGAGGCAGGGTCTTATTTTTAGAGATCGTGCCACTGCACTCCAGCACAATCACAGTGCAGTGGCATGATCATAGCCCACTACAGATTTGAACTCCTGGGCTCAAGCAGTTCTCTCAGCTCAGCCTTCCAAGTAGTTGGGACTACAGGTGCACAACACCATACCTGGCTAAATTTAAAAAGTTTTTCTATTACAGGCAAGATCTCATTTTGTTGCCCAGGCTGGTCTCAAACTCCTTGCCTTAGGTGATCCTCCTGCCTCAGCCTCCTGAGTCTCTGGGGTGAGAGGTGTGAGCCACTGTACCTGCCAAGGTTGCTTTATCTTAGTCTTCTTTAATTTACAAATTTGATAAGTATGAAATGTTATGGGTGCTTATAAGTTTCCCATTCTCCTTGTTACTAATACGGTAAAATGCTTCATGAGTTTTCTTAAGAAAAAAATTAATTTTAAGAAACCAAGTTTGAATCATACTCATTTTATGTGTGGGAAAAATGAGGGGACAGTATGCCTGTGAAATTTAAAACTGTTAAAGGTTACTTTGTATTTCAGGATTTTTTTGTGTGTGGATTTTAGTAAGACACAGGTGAAATATCCTCCAACAATAGAATGAACTGTTTAAACAGGAGACTAGCAGCGGAGCTTTTTGTGTTTGGCAACATTTGGACTTTATTAGAACGCTGTATTTCTTTTTTCTTGTTGTATTTGAAGCAAGTGCATATAGATCTGGGGAAAAGTTTACAAGAGAAAAACAAATACAACAAAACATTTTGAAAATAATTCCAATTTGAAATGCTAGAGGAGTTGAATTTGTGCTGCTAGACAAACAATATCTCTGGCATAGGAAAGGAAGGCCAGAGTCATAAAGGATTTAAAGGAATACAATATCATATTCATGATGGGGAACTGCTTTTCTTGGATTTATCTAAGGATAAGACAAGATAGAACCTGTTTAAATTGCAATGGAAGGAATTTAGCATCAAAGTAGGGAATAAACAACCACCCTAAAGTCATCTATATATTGCAGAAATCTTTGTAGCTTCATGATATTTTAAGGGAAAAACACCTATTTTGTTTGTTGGTTGGTTAGTTGCTTTTAAATTCTTTTTCTGCATTTCTTGTCTGTAAAATGAATAAAAGGGTAAAGTGGATTATTATTTGGGGCCCATTGTAGTATCCTGGAAATGTCTTTTCTTTAAAACTGATTTTCTGTAGAATAGGTCTCCCAGCAGCTCCTTCTGGTTTGCTTTTCTAGAGCTTCACTGTCTAAAATGGTAGCCATTAAACATTTGTAGCTACTGAGTATTTGAAATGTGGTTAGTACTACATGTTAAATTCTATTTTGGATATGTAGGATTAAATGAAATATATTATTTAAATTAATCTCACCCATTTCTTTCTCCTTTTTTTAATGTATCTACTAGGCAATTTAAAATTACAAATGTGGTTTTCATTCTATTTGTATTAGACAATGATGAACTAGACCAGGGATAAGTATTTTTCTTTTTTGTAAAGGACCTGCTATGATTTGGATATTTAACCTCTCCAACCTTACGTTGAAATTTGTTCCTCAGTGTTGAAGAAGGGACCTAAGGAGAGGTCTTTAGGTCATGGGGCATATCCTTCCTGAATAGATTAATGTAAGGATGGGAGTACATGAGCTCTATCAGTTTCCAGGAGCATTGGATGCTAATAAGAGCTCCTCCCTCTCCTGTC